>NC_071122.1:21438333-21740000 GCF_024256425.1 Clarias gariepinus
TATGGAATAGAATAAATATAAAAAAACTTAGCTGCAGAAAAAAATTAAAGAACAAAATAAAAAATATAGAATATATAAAAAAAATTAAATATAAAAAAACCCATAAAAAATCCACAAACAGCATTTATGATCAACATATTATAATATGTTTGTTTGTTTATTTAAACAGTTATTTTGACCCTTCCGGAACTAGCAATGAGCTGCTAGCGAACGACAGTTAGTGTAATTAATGGGGTGAAAATAGTTTTAAATTGTTACTGGTACTATGTACCACACAAAATGCCTAAATTGTCTAGATTAACCGAGACTTAACGAAACTTTCTTTTACTAAACTCAGACAAGACAGAGATATTACTCATCGGCCTAAAAACCAGCACACAACAGCTTTCACAATTCAGCCTGCGTTTAGAAGGATGTACTGTTACTACCAGCTCAACAGTAAAAGACCTGGGCGTAACATTAGACAGTAACTTGTCCTTTAAAAATCATATTTCCAATATCACAAAAACAGCCTTTTTCCATCTTAGAAATATCGCCAAACTTAGGAGCATCTTATCTGTATCTGATGCAGAAAAGCTAGTTCATGCATTCATGACCTCCAGACTGGATTATTGTAATGCATTACTCGGTGGTTGTCCTGCATCCTCAATAAACAAGCTTCAGTTAGTCCAAAATGCAGCCGCCAGGGTTCTCACTAGATGCAGAAAATATGATCATATACTGTATATGATCTCATCCCATAACTTCATACTTCAGTAACTGGATTCTGCTTTATGATGTATGGAGCTACACATGCTGCTCCTGTGCTTTCAGTGATTCAGACCTCATCTGCCCTCTGCACCTACTGACTCCTATGCTAAACTGGACTTCATGTTAATTTAAAGAATTTCTATTATATTATACTTTCAGCTGCATAACACACATGATGTTATATCATCTCTAACTGTTATCACCCAAATGAGGATGGGTTCCCTGAATGAGGCTTTGTAGCTTGCATTAGCCGTAAAAAGAACAACACAGGAAGTTCAGAGATCATTCGGGACGACTTAGAGTCAGTTACTAAGGAGACAAAGTGTGACTGGTGTCTGACTAAATGAAGGTTTTGGCAGGCAGCTACTCTCTCCTCTTTCCAGTACTGTACTGATCTACTACTGACTGTACAGGCCTATCTTCACCCATGCTGGCGACTGACAGTTAGTGTAATTAATAACTGTTAGAACACCAGTGACACAAAGTAATACATGTAGTTAAACGTCCCATTGCTGTTACGCTCTATATCACCATTTATAGAATTCCTCTCGTCCAATCAGATTACTCAGTTGTTTACTGTTGTATAACAATGTGCAAATATACTATCAATCTTAATGCAATCCTTTATATGGGTAAACATTTCTAGTTCAATAAATAAATGGACTTTTCAGTTTTATAATTTCAATCTTTGCTATTTGTTATAACATCTGATATACAGTATTTTGGCCAATATCCAGACAACTATTGCTACTGGGTAGTATAACTAAGTTAGTTATCTTCTACTACTTAACTACAGTTCTAACTAGATATGTCTTCTTTAATTCTTATTAAAGGATTCTTATTCCCTCAGTTCTTTTGCTTGATTGAGGATCTTTAAACTAAAATTATTTATATTCTATGACTGTTTGGAAAAAAATAAATATCTGAAACTAAGCTAAATCTATAATTATGTATTAAATGAAATATCTGTATAACCACTAATGCAGATCTTTGCTTCTCTCTCTATTTTTCTAAACAAATATTTAATTAGTTAAAAATATACCTAAGAGTTAAAGACAAATGTTAAAGATTAGTACTTCTTCTTTTAGTTCACTCAAAATATACATACAGTACATATAAACATGCACAGTGAACTCCCCAAAACTAAAAACTAGAAAGCATCTCTTTTATAGTTATTGGAGCAAACTGCCAAAAGTCTAATGTATGAAGTACTAATATTGTATAGAAGTAGTTAGGTATGCTAGTGCGTCACTGCTTTTCACCGTTCCCTCCATGTTTTTTAGGAAGCGTCAGTCTCGTTTGTCTGAACACTGTGTAGTTGTGGATGTCCTTCAGGTTTACATAACAGAGGAAGTGAAGCCTGACTGGTGGCATCACAAGACAGAAATAAACCTGTGATGCCATACTACAAGGTCCTGCTCCTGCTGCTACCCGGAGATCACACTGCAAGATTTAGCAGCAGAGCTGATCTTACAGAGGAAGACCTAGTTTAGCCCATTTACACAAAACTAAATTGATGTTAATGTGGGAACACTGTGTCTTCTAGGTTATTTAAACTATTTTTATTAGGAATTCTGCCTGTTTATTAATCTGCTAGCCTTTAAGAATACCAGCATTTAACAGTTGTTTACTAGTCGCTATGAATTACTCAGGAAATAAAATTAACAACTAATAGACAGACTGTATAGCTATGACCTAAGACTGGTCATGAATTATTAATCATGAAACTATCTATAATTCCATTCCATACATCTACATACTGTATATCCCTATGGAACTGTCTCTACTTGTGTAAATAATTGATTGTAAGGTTGCATAGATTAGGACAAAATTTTATTCATAGCAAATAGACATTCCACAGATGGTCTTTCATCATCACATTATAAAAATATGGTATGAATGTTAAGATATTAATAGTGGAAAATCTATACATCGATAAGCCATAACATTTAAACCGCAGGTTAAAAGCAGGTCTGGCTCTCTAGGACATGACTCCATTGAACCTCTGTAGGTGTGCTGTGGTGTCTGGCACCAGGACGTTGGATCTTTTAGGTCTGGATAATTGCAATCTTTTGCACTCAGCTATATGGATAACATAAATAAATACAAATAAATATCATGTATTACCTTTACAATTCGAATGAGGATTTTCAGCTGGTACAGGTGAAGCTGCAGGTCCATGCGATCTGTTAGCCAGGTTCCCAGTAGGTTCATCGTGCTAGTGTACCATTGCTGAAACACAAATGCAGTTTTTTTCCAAGACAAACAAACACAGATACACACACTGAGAAATATGTGAATAAGATAGGCAGCTTATAATTTAAAGTAAAAAAAAAAAAAAAAAGGGTTTGGAATCTTTAAAAGTAAGTTATAAACATAAATATTGCCCACTGGGAGAACATTTCTAGTCAGCTGGCTCAATGGATCAACTTCAGTCATTTGCTAATATTGTCTGATTAAAAGAAGTGACCAACAAAGACCCACTTGACCAGAGGCGATAGACCCAAACTTCAGCTGATGCTTAGGCAACTTAGGAGCTTAAACTTAAGTTTTAATCAAGACATAAACCACTCCAAACCAACGTTTTAGGTGACCTGAACAACCCTGAAACAAAAATGTTGTCGACTCTTAAGCAAATTCGAGACCTAAGCTTTAACTTACTTTTAAATAACAGTGAACAAAATATTTCTCTTAAAATTCTTAAACCACTCTAGACCAAAGCTTAATTCAACTTAAAAAAAACATACTTAATCTTGTCTTTAGTAGATTCAGGAAACTTAAACAACTCTCAGCTTGAGCCAAGACAACCTTAAACCAAGGCCTTAGTCAACTTTTAAAGCACCCTTGACCATACTTTAGGTGGTTTTTACATTAGGTACGATTGATTTGTACTGTACCCAGGACGATTGCTCCCCCCTCAACACTTGGGGGCTAGCCAGCGTTCACATTATTATCACTATTCTCCGTACTCGGGTACACTTGCGTATTTTCACCCTCTGACATAGGAGGTGGTAGTATACACCTAGTTGCTTTGCAAGTTTTCATTAAACACAAAAAAAGAAAAGAACGGGGAAGTCAATCTTTATGCTATGCCTAATATTATCGATATTTCAGAAGAAAATGTGAAGAGGAATGCTCTCGAGTACCTTCCTACTTTATCAGCAATTGCTGTGTAGGTCAAAGGATGAAAGTGGTGCATCCTACGCACACACACAGGAGACAGGCAGCACTGATGCCGTTGCATTCACATCCATTTTCAGGTATAAAAGGCTTTCATATCTGATTCAATAATTGCCCGTGACTCAGGCAGGGTTCCAGAGTACGGGACGATTGTGTTTTTATTGATTAAAATAAATAAGACTTTGGGGTCAAGTGTTCTCAGAAACAGTCATGGGTCCCTAATGTGAATACATCCTTAGACACTCCTGGACCAAAGCTTTAGTCATCTCTGAAACAACCCTGGTCTAAAGATTCAGCAAACTTACTTCGGACCAATGCCTTAAGTGACAAACAACCCTTGACTAAAGCTTCAACTGACTTTTCGAGATAACTGGACCGAAGCTTCAGGCGGAGAAGAACACTTCCTTTCAGTGAATTACTAATTGACACCATGCAAGCCCACAATCTGTCTCTGCTGCTCGTGGTCATAGACTGAGAGAGATGCTCAGTCTGCCATCAGCCCATGTTAGCATACACTCATCACTCCTACTCCTCTTGTTTTACCAGAGGAGAAGCAGGCACATTGTCCTTATATACCCGACTATCTCTTCCTTTATCCTCTCATTTTGTCCCTGAAACTTACTGAACTCAAGGCAACTATTTAAAAGCAGACGCTCTTGGCTTTTGGGTTGCAGATGTTGGACTGTGGGGAGGATCTGGACTGGATTCGAACTGATTGGTTGTGATAGAGCTGAGCAGTTGATGGGAATCCTAACAGTCTGGTTAAATGAGGAAAAAACATGTGTGTTTTAAGAGGTTTCAGTTTGAAAAGGTACAGTTTCAGTTTGTGGTTCAGTCTGCAAAATTAGGAGGCTACAAAACAGTGCCGAATGGCTTTTCCAAGCCAAATGAATTAAACATTCACCTAACAATCTTAATCCAATGTACTGAATTAGGGCTCATGGTACTGATGCCTCATTAGACACATTATCTCCCAAGTAGCTATGACATACTGTATGCAAGCATCTATATTTTAGATAAATGAAGGTTAACAAGAGTGAACCACATGAAATGCCTGACAGGTTCTTCACCTTCTAGACAAGTACTGTATGATCTCATCATTTTCATGTTCTTCCTTTACGTGGGGCTCCATAGCTCGGAAAAAGCATTGGAGAGGTTGAGGAGGATCTGAAGGTTTGGTTGTGTGGTACTTCGGGGGGTTCTGTGGTATCTTACTTGTGGTGTGTGTGCGTGTGTGTGTGTGTCTGTGTGTGTCAGGGCTCGGTGTTAATCTGGGAGTGCTGTGTGCCTGTGAACGCTCGGGCAGCCGGTCCGTGATAGACCCCCACAGAGAGGCCAGGCCTGGACAACTTCACAACTCACACATACTCTCTCTCTCTTTCTCTCTTCATTTCTCTCTGCCTTTATTACACACTCTGTCTTCCGTTTAATCTGACTGATCTCCATTTTCCGTGTCCTTCACCTGTTCTGGTTAATTCCTGGAAACCTTATTTGGGCAACATTTGCTTACAAAAGCACAACATGACAAAGCAGTGTGACCAAATGTGAGCATATCCTAAATATATATACAGTATATATACATTTAAAAACATTGTTAATTGCATAGGCATACATCAAAGACATAATTCTAAAATTTAAATCTTTTAAATAAAAGAAAACAATAAAATAATTATAATAATTATAATTGACGGACACTGAGGCGAGCAAATGCAGAAACCAGGCCTGGTCTGGCTTGCAAAATGAACAGTGCTGGTTGTGGCACTTTGTTCTGCTATGACGAAAGGAACAGAAGTCTCTCTCGGAGGGCATAATGTACCGCGCCACTTTTTGGATATGAAGCAGCGGGAAGCTGGCAGCGTCTGCCAGCCGAAACAAGAGTATCGTGCCTCTGAATACATAATGAAACGGATATGGAAAAAAAAAAAAACTGTGATCATCTAATGAGTTCCATCTGATATTAGGATTTATGTGTGTGTGCGTGTTAAGCATTACCAATACTTGCACACACATGAACATCTGCAGGCCCCCCACACCTCTAGAAGGGAGTGTTGAATGGTTGTGCGACCTCCTGCCCCCTGCAACACCACACATACACGCACCAGAAAAACACCCAGTTTTCGAGCGAGCCTGCTTTCACACTCCAATCTTTGACATGTTACAGGAAGCCATGGTGCCTAGCAGGGGGCAACAAACAAAATTCAGTGCAAGGCTGCATGCTCTTCCACACCCGTCCCATCACACACACACATGCATATGTACATTATGCTACTTTTACTATCCCTACGCACACCTGAGTCTAGGCAGTGGGAGTTGGTGAGGATTCAGATCAGGCCTTTGTTTGTGTGACCTGAAGAAAAAAAAATCCCTCTTTTGTAGTTAAAGCAGGAATTTTGTAGGGTGGAGGAGGTGGAGACTCGGTGGGGGGTACAGGGGGATTACAAGCAACCTGTGACTCTGCCTCTTTCTGCCCTTACTGGAGGTAGTGTGTGCTTTTCAATGAGTTAGCGTGTGCATGTGCGAGTATGAGCTTGGAGCGTGTGTCTGAGCGAGAGGCCTGCTCTGTGCGGCCAATGCCGCTCGAGAAGCTCTCCCGCTGGGACCCAGCTGTGTCTGCAATTAGCGGGAGGGATGGAATGAAGATTGCCGCTAGAGTTGACGCTAATGCAAAATGACAGGTTGCTGGAAAGCTTGAGAAAGCCTGACTCAGAATTCCTTGTCTCTTTTAACTCCTTGCATTCATGCACACAACCTGTTCGAGAGAGGACCAAGGATCGAATCAAGTCTGTCTGCTTCTCTTGTCCACCATCTTTTTTTTTTTTTGGTCACTGAGCTCAGGCTTGAAGCTGAATCAGGCCCCCTGGTGCAGAAGACTCTTTAAAACTGACTACAAGACATTATGCTCTTAGGACAAAGGGACGGGCTAATCCTACCTGCTCGCTGTTCACAGCCACTGTTGGCCTATTATTGTGTGCTTTCTGGCCCCTGAGAGGAGGTCCATTGACAAGGGAACTCAATTACCATGGTAACTCACACCGACGAGCTCACGTCTATCTCTCTCTTTCTCCCTCTCCCTGTCTCTTGCCACAGTGGGACATCCTGACCCAAAGGAAAACTTTTCACAGCAAACACACGACCCCAAACATGTTCCACTATCGCTCCATTGTAGTAGCACTCAAATTCAGCCTCTCTTCTTTCTCGTTTTTTTTTTCACATTCTCCATCCCTCCTTCTCTCTTTTTCTGTCCGTAGAAAGAGGTCCCCCTGAAAGGCGGGATTGAAGAAAAAGTTTAAGGCTCAGCAAGCATGTGAGGTTCAAACTGCTTTTGATTGAGCGGCGCGTACAAAGTGGAGCCTTTGCATGCCTCGTTGGAGCCTTAAGTGCAACAAGCCTCCAATGTTTCTGCTCAGGCCTAGTGCTACGTCTGTAAAGGGACGCTTAATCTTTTCGTCTCACAGACTGGCTTAGCAAAGGAAAAAAAAAACACATACAGAGGACAAACTGTTTAATTTAGAAACCCTTTTGGTATTTTAACAAGCATTCGAAATAATGTGTCACCACGTTTTTTTTTTGTTTGTTTTTTTTAGCTTGTTGATCTACAGCTTTGGATGAAAAAAAAGGGAAAAAAAGCCCCTCTACTATTGGACCTCCAGTGGACTCTGTTCTTATGCACAAGAGCCTGTTCACTAAATGGATAACAGTATGCAAACAGAGCTCTCTTCGCCAAAACATGCTCGGAGAGAGAGAACGAGCTTGTTGGGATGAACTAAACGCTGGGAATTATAGCCCACGTCCGTGTCATTGAGTAAACACACAATGAGCAAAAAAGAGGAGCGAGGGAGAAAAAAGAGGACGGAAAGAAAGAAGCGAAGGAGGAGGAGGGCGGGGAGGGGGGTTGTGAGTAAGGAGCTGTGAGCAAAAGTGCTCACAAAGGAACGCTTAGAGGCGGATTGAGACGCAGCCGAATGAGGAGCGCAACACTTCTGGGGCTCGGTCTTGAATGGGGTCGGGAGGGGCGAAGAGAGAAGGGGGGTGCACAAAATGGAATAAGCCAGCGAGCACTTGAGAATCCCGCAGAGCACCTGAATGGGCCGAGGGAGGGCGGGGGACGGAGGGGGTGAGCCGAAGGTGAATGGCCTGCCTTTTGGGACCAATTTGTCTCTTTTCTCCCTCCGATTCCCCCTGCCTCCGTGCTGACAGATGTACAAAGGCGGACCCGCGCTGAGACTCTCGTATACGCGCACCCGCTAGCAGCTGTCACTCCTGTCAGACGAGTTAATCAAACAAATACCACCATACTTTGGTTTACATCATGGAGAGAGAGAGAGCAAGAGAGAGAGAGAGAGCAAAGTGGTTGGCTAAATTTCCTGTTTAGAAAAGCAGAATGACCCCATTCACGCGATCCCTCACTACAAATATATATATTTCCTTGTCATCCAAAATTAGTCCCTATTTGCACCGTAGCATTAACCCACCAGGTCTACGCTCGACATGCTGAGAGCTGGAAGAAAAAGAAAAAAAAAAAAAGAAAAGAATCCAAGCTCCTGCAATTATCAGAAACCTAAGCGGCTTACAGCAGCAGCAGCAGCGCCGCCTCCATTCTGGACGAAGAAAAACCTTTTAACATGTTTGGAACAATAACCATGGGAGTACCTGTTGGTTCTCCACCTCTTTTAGTCTTTAAATTCTTTTTATTATTTTTTTGTAATATACATCTCCACCCACTTGCTGTCCTGACTGCATTTTGCTAAGCTTCTTAATTTAAAAGGCTAGTCTGCTGTGAAAAACATTACACGCAATCAACCTTTACGATAAGATGATTACCATAATGCCATCAAAGGTTTAAAGAGATTTTATTTTTCGGGCCAAATATACGATAGCTACTGTATATCTGAGTAACTCTCTGTAAATAGCTGTGAACAGTTTTTGGATTTGGGCATTGAATGCAGAATAAATATTTGGATCCGGACTCCACCTTTGTGAGATCGTGACCTCTAGATCAAGTGGTGTGTTTTGGATCATTGAATGAAGTCATGAACGCGACTGCAAAGTGGTATCAGGCGGTGAAATGGTATAGCTCCGTAACAAAACCCGAGAACAAGCAGAAGCACTATAAACTCAGCATCTACGTCAGCAAGGTCGTCAGAAATGCTTGGAATCAATCAATGCCCTAATCCCAAACCCCTAGAAAGGCAGATTAAGGGTATAATTGACCCGTGTAATCTGATGGCATATCTCTGGATGCCTGAGTTGCTGATCTGAGCTCAAGAGCTCTAACACACACACACACACACACACACACACACACACACACGAAAACACTGGGATTTTTTTAATCAATGATCTCCGAGTCGCTGAGCCTGAATCAGACAGATGAGCGTTCATGTTAATCCCACTTTCTTCAGCCACTCTTTAAAGGACTAGTAGAAAAGACAGAGGGCAAAATAAATGAATTCCCTAAACCCCTCTTATATATCCTTTGTCTATCTGTTTGTCTCAGAATAACTGTACAGAAGTATAGAAACATGATATGGTCCCAGCCATGACCTTAATGCAACAGGAAATGACTGCATGCTTGTTTAAATAACAAATCATTATTATTGGATCTTCATCACGGCAGACTAACAAAGCGGACGTGACATTGTTAGAGTCAATACTGAAATATCATGAAAGACAAAAAAAAGACTATATATATATATATATATATATATATATATATATATATATATATATATATATATATATATATATTACAGCAGTACCTCAGCGTACAAATTTAATCCGTTCTGGAGTCAAGTTTTTTAGGCGAAATTTCGTGTTGCGAAACGCTTCTTCCCATAGAAAATAATGTAAATGCAGATAATTCGTTACAGCCTCCCAAAAATATTACCAATATTACAAATTTCCAACACTATAATCATATTTATTGCATATAAAAACAATAAAACATTCAAATGACGTAAAATATGAAATAAATCAACATTAAACCTCAATCGTAACCTTCATTCATGATTCTTCTTGGTACTGGCTGCTTTTAAAACAAAACTGAAAGCCGCTCCATTTTTTTTTTGGTACCGTCCTTGCTAACATGCTTGAGACCCAAGAAGCTACAGTATGTTTTCACAAAATCTTGCATGAATCGCAAAAAAAAAAAAAATTTATCTCTCTTCACTTGGCTTTCCATAGACACAAACAAGTTTTGAACGGCTCCCGGATGTACGCACAACTTTGGTTTGGCTCGGCTTGGTTGTTCATGTTGGAAAATTTCTGTTCATAAGGCAAAAATGCGAGGTGGGGCATTTGCATGCCGAGATACCACTGTATATTCACCATAAGGTGTCCTGTATACGTTAGCATATGAGCACCTTAATCTAACATTGCGCTACAGATTCTTGACTCTGATTGGTCAGACTGTAGCAATTAATTCACAAGGACTTGTATTCCTCTACATAATCTACAGCCAGTAATAAACCATTAAAATCTTATGTTGTTTAACAATAATAAATATGTAATATTAAATAAATATGTAATTAAGTATATCTCCAGCATCAGTGCTGATATTTTCAGCTAGAAGAAAATTTTCAGGACTTTACACTTTTACACATAGAGAGAAAACCCCACTAGCGAAAACTTGTTTCATGGATGTTCAACAAGATTAAGTGCAACTCCAAAGAGATAATCACAAATACTCTGGTTACCAGCACTAAACCACCATCATAATCTTTGATGATTTTTCTATAAAAGCACATCTTGTGTAATGTGTTTTATTTTGTTCCTCACTCTATGTTCCACAGTCATCCTTGTACAGTATAATCAACACATTTAGACATCAATAACTGCAGCGTTAATGATCCTTAAACTGTTCTGTAACCGTTGTTGTGCTTGACGCACAGCCGTTTCTGAGCCAATACTATTACAAAATGGCAGAATAGACGGGCACTGAGCGTAATCATATTGTGTTGTACGCGCTGGTGAGAAATCCTCATCCTTGACCCCAATTAACCTCCGCCGAAAAACACTCCGTGCCTGCTTCTTTAGGACGGTTTCCCGCCTGGGCTTATCATCCAGTTAGATCAGATCAGATCAGAAACGCCCACGAGAAAAACTTACAAAAAAATAAAAAAATCATCGAATTAGAAAGAGAGTTAAGAAACTTCCAGCGTTCAGGGTGAATCGATGAAATGTAGCGGTTCTGAGAAAGCATGAAATTACGATGGACGAAGAAAAATCAAATCAAAACAAAACAAAATTACCCCCTTGGGATTATGTTATGAGACTGGCTTGTTGCAATGAGCTTTAAATGAAATAAAAGGAATTAGAATTGTTACACATTAATGCATAGCAACAGAGGACCTTTAACAGGCGTATGCACACCGTGTATGAAATAAAACACTCAAGGGAGCGCTGTTAGAGGAAAATAATCAACTGTAGTGTAGTGTGGTGTAGTGTGGTGTGGCCAGACAGGAAGCAGATTATTATTATTATTTATATTATTTCTTTTTATCGGCTACTTTCATTTAGTATCATGGAACATCTGGAGGACATCCGCATATTGCCTTTCCTGTGAACAAACACTTACCAACTCAAGAACAACTGGTCTTCGACTTCTGTAAATGTGATACTAAGAAAATGCTGGAGAATCCCTTTAATTGTAAATGTAAAGGATATGAACAAAGTAAAAAAAAAAATGATATGAAGATGTTGAGAAGAAAGGTGGTGATATAGCACCACCATATTGAGAAGGTGTGTGCATGCATTTATATTAGTGTGTGTGTGTGTGTGTTTTAGATTGCTTGGCCTGTTTGTTGCACTCTCTGCTGGTATAGCCACTTCAGCAGGTGGGGAAAGGAGCCAAACGTGTGCCCTGCATACCCATCTGGGGTCAGAGGGGGGAGCCCGGGGAGAGGGGGGCCCGGGGGGTGTGGGCATGAGATGGGGTGGAGAACTGGAGTGGAGAAGATGGCTGGATGTCTGTGAATGCATGTATGAGGGGGAATTCTCCAAGGAGGCGGGTCATGCTAGTAGATGTACACAGGAAGATTAGTCGACTCTGAATCATGCCACTCGAGATAATGTGATAAAAACAACTCAACAGGAAGGATAAGTTCCACTTTGATTCAGGTGGAGAGGAAAAAGAGCGAGAGAGACAGAGAGAGAGAGAGAGAGAGAGTGGGGGGGGAACAAAACAAAACAAAGGAAATGCAATGAGACAGGCACAGCGAGAGGGAAACAAAGAACGGATGGGAATATAAGGAGTGATTTCTCTTTCCTAGTTTTTTTTTTTCCCGTTTTGCACACACACATTGCAACGCATAAGCTTTTTTAGAATGCCGCACATACTGTTCAGAGTAGAATAAAGAGAAGCAGAACGTTGAGTAAAACTCAAAAGACAGGTTTCAGGTTTCAATGTTAAAGAAATAACACTTCAAAATTAGGAATGCATCGATAATGATCCTGCTATCAGATATGAGTCTGATGCCATGCTTGTTTACTCAACCTTATAATTTTTTTTTTAAATCCAGAACCATCTGATGTGATACTGATCCTAGTATATGATGTCGCACTAATGAACAGATGACACTTACGAGACCTGATAAACATCGTGATCGTTAAACTCACCACGAAGAGGAGTTAATCGCCAGCAGCAAAAGAAGGCTAGGCAAGGAAAAGTGCAAACAAAAGCTTCTATGCAACACGGTTGACATGATGATATATTATTAATATCCTGATAAATTATGGCAGTAAAAATTTTATAATGATAAAAATTTTATTGCATCTATTAATCTGTAAAATTATGCATTTATTTACTATTTAGAATGTCTTTTAATTTAAAATCTTTGTATTTACTTTAGTTGTACATACAATCTTAGTAAATATAAGTTTATATCATGTCTGATAGACATTCATCACAATGCAACATATTGTGATAATGTTTCGTCGAACACCCTGATAAACGTAAACCCCCCTCTTCTCTACACCCACATAACTCACAGAGCTAGCTAATACACTTCACTGGAAATAAAATCACTAATGTTTTAAAATAAATCATTTGTTCATTGATGCTCCTAATTGATTAATACTCATTTATTGATGCATCCCTAATAAAAACACAGCCAAGAGACTCTCATCCACAGTAATAAAGAACTGTCTATATACATTTGTACCGTTATTAAAATCCACCCTTTTTTTTGTTGGAGCGCTGACCTCAGATCAGCTCCCCTGCTCTTAACTTTTAAAGTAAATACGGCTGCACCCGACAAACCGGTCCACATGCATGACAAAGGGTTAGGAGCAGAAGGAAGTGCCCTGGTCATCGTTTCAGACGGTGCTCTCAACGCTTTCCCGCCCCTCCGTCCCTCCCTCCTCGTTTACCTCTTTATTTCACTTCCGTTAAGCCTTTAAGACAATAAGCTGCAGGTCTGGAGGGTTTCTCTTTCTCTGTTTCTTTCTCTTTCTCTGTCCCTCACCATGTCCTTCCTTAACACGGAGATTTACTCCAGGGCCGGAAAATGAAGGAAGCACCCTTGACCTATTGTTATTCTGGAGTTTTCTGTTTCTTCGCCGGTCCGTTCTTTCATTTCAGAATATTAATTCTGTGTATTTGTACACAAGGGTTTGTAAGAACTTTACTTCTTTAGTCTTGCACTGGAACCCAAATTCTTTTATCTAAAGACATGAACAAAAATGTATCACAATGTATAACAGTGTATCTATTTTATTGGAAGCATTTCACCTTCTATAAGGTGCACTTTAAAGCAGGGGGTAATAAATTAGCATAAATTACCAAATCTGTCAGGTGATATCGAAATGTAAAAATCTCTTATTTATATAATAAATAAATGAATAAAAATTAAACAGAAAAAGTACTTTTTAACTTTATTGCATACAGTTAACTTGTAATTACCTCCCCGTTTAGATCCATTCGGACCATTTTATGGCAGCATGTAGACTAACATCATACCATCAAGGTATACTGAATGGAAATACAGTAGATCTGTTCTGGGGAAGGTAAATAACACCTAGCAAATGTGTGTTTTGTAGTGATGGGAGGTTTGGATCATTTTAGTGAATCAAAGTTAAGGAATGAGTCATTTCATTCTTTTGATCAAAAACAAAATAAAATGTTACATTTTCAATAAACAGACCCCCAGCACATCTACATACACAAATTTTGGCTATAGTTTCAGTAATAAAAATATAACAATGCATCTAAAGACATATTATGATAAACATAATGAGCAGCTCACCTCTTATATCTTCTAGTCTGAGTCGTTCGTTCTTTTGAATCTATTGCACTGAATATCGTCTATGGAAGTCATGTGACAAAAAAACGAACGACTCAAAGGTAACTACTCATTTCTGTTTCCTGTACATAACCTATGGAAGTTTTGTGATGGCAGTAAAAAACTTACGAATCAATCTCCAAAACTAATCGGTCTTCTGAGTCACGTTAAAGACTCATTAAAAAAAAAACAATTAATCGTTCATGAATGACCCATCGCTAGTGTTTTGGCCACGTTGCCACTGTTGGGCCTTTGAGCAAGGCCTTTAACCGACTAACAAGAAGATGTGATATGTAAAGAATAAAGAATTTCACTGTCTAGTAAAGACAAATATGGATCCTGACCACATATGGAAATATTATAAATATATATCATAAATATATTTATGATTCTCTCTCTTTCAAGCCTATCAATCGAAGCAAGATTAGTTTTGATCGTTAGCCTGCTGTGAGCTGGTGTATGTGGAAGAGGGCTGATGGCGCTTTTCTTTGCTGCTGACGTGTCTCGGCAGAAGCGTGCATCTGGCTGATGGCTGGGAATTTGTGAGAAAATAGAAATGGTTTCTAGACCATTTTATTTTATGTTGATAATTTCTTGAACTCTAGAGCTCCAGTACAAAGCTAAAGAACCGAACGTCATCCATAAGGCTGAAGAACTTCACTTAGGGTGAGTAGAGAAATTCTTGCTCTAAATCATATTTATAAGAATAGTTCACCTAAAGGTCACGTCATATGCGTAATCCTATTAAAGACTTTACACTATAAGTATTTGCTTTTTTTTTTCTATTTTCCCCCCAAAAAGTCACTCTGAAAGGCGAATGCAGAAAGGAGCAAAGAGCAAAATTACAGCAGCTTGCTTTTTTTTTTTCTTTCCTAAGAGCAGCACACCAGAGAGAAAAGGGTCAAAGAGCGAACAGAGCCGTAAGAGCACACAGAGCGAAAGAGAGAGGGGGGGGGGGGAAAGGTGCAGACTTAGTCAAAGGGCAAAGAGACACTTAAAAAGGCAGCTTTAAAGAACAAGGGGGTAAAGAGGAAGAAGAAGGAGAGGAAGACGTAGGTCTCAAAACGTGACCTATCCCTCCTAGCTGGTTGTCATGTCACATTTTACAGGACCTCCTCCTTGCTTTCCGTATTCTTTTTTTTTTTTTTTCTGAGGAGGAGACGCAGCAGCATTTACTTACATCAAATAATCTTTCTATGTACATCTCCTCATTGACCTTATCCCGCAACATGTCCTGAGAGTGGCGGACGAACGTCACGTAGGCGTCGGCTACATCCATGCCGGGTTTCTGCAAAACACACACACACAAAAAAAAAAGATTTAATATAATAATAACAATAATAGTAATTATAACAGGTGTTTGGGTTCAGTTAAGTGAGCTGTCATGATCTGTGAAAAAAAATGAACAAAGTAGTATTAGCAATTATGGAGAAAATATGACTGTCGGAGTGCTAAGAGAACCGAGGATAACGCAAGATGGTGAACTCTTTTGTTTGCTAAATGAAAAGTCTTCGTTCTGCCAGCGGGCATCAGAAGGTCATCAGAATTGGTAATTGACAGTCGCTGCAAATTGAACTTACTTCACACCTCGGAAGATACTTTCGAGGGTGCAAATGAGCACTCTGTGTGTGTATGTGTGTGTGGTTTTTTTTTTCATATGTAATTTTATTTTCTGCATTAAGCAAACAATTACCATGGAAACACAAAGCTCTTTCACCTCGAGGGCACAAAGAGAGAGAGAGACAGAGAGAGAGAGGGAGAGAGCGAGAGAGACTGCATTGACAGGAATTGTTTTGTGCCCTGAACGTGTTGGCAGTTAAAGGAAGCAGCGTGATGCGATACTGAATGCAGGATGTAACGAGTCGGACCCCACGGCACACGCTTTTGTTGCACAACACACACATTGCACTGTCTGCTAGCGTGCAAGAGAGAGAGAGATAGATAGAGAGAGATAAAGAGAGATGAAGAAAGAGAGAGAAAGAGGGCCACATAGCCGGCCACGCCGCTCTCCTCACATGCATATGAATGGCCATTTGGAGGTAAGAGACGGCCATCTGTAGACCTCGTCGCTGCCAACAGACTGTCAGCTCATAATAACGAGCCCGTAATCAGTCAGGAAAGCAAACACAAGTGTTAATAGGGATGAGCTTAATGCACACTGGAGCGATAATCTGTACTGATGTGATGACAGTTAATGGAAAGCATTCGTGTGGGATGAGAAGAGCTCACTCACAGGTACGTCCACGTATTTCGAGGCGGCTTTGACCTGCAACAGAGAGAGAGAGATAGAGATGAGAGGATGGTTATGATGGACTGATCCTAAGCCACTCAAATAGGTATATGAGCATGTAGCAACTGAGCTGATCCTGGATGTTCCTCATGTGCCCTTACTGTGAAATCCATACAACTTTTCACAGTTATGTCTCTAATTTTTATCTATGCAATAGAAGCCTGCTTAAAAACAGTAAGTGTGTTAACGAATTAATACATAATAATCAAAATATTTAAATACAATGAAATGATAAAAATGAATTGCTTAAATATGCCATAAAAGGAACCAATAAATAGATGGAAGGATAAAGCAACAAATTAAACGAAATTCATCCTGTACGTTAACAAACATGCAGATGAAAAAAACAAACAATTAATTAATTGGAATGAAAAAAATTAACAAACTAACAAAAAACAAATAAATTAAAAGTGAAAAGATAGATAGATAGATGGATAGATAGATGGATAGATAGATGGATAGATAGATAGATAGATAGATAGATAGATAGATAGATAGATAGATGTTCAATTAGTCAACCGATAAAAAAACAAACAAACAAGCAAATAAGTAAATATGAAATGCAAGGAACAAACAAGGAAAATAAAAGCTTAACCTGTACAAAAATAAGATAAATGAATAAAGGAAGGAAGAAGAAAGAAATTAATAAATAAACAAATAGATAAAAGACTTAACCTGTGCAATAAGTTCACGCACGGGTCAGTATCATGTCTTTACTTGATCATTTTTTGTTCATAAATTAAGTGAAATGTGAGAGAAATGCAGTGAATGTTCTTACAGTAAACGAGAGGAAGGAGGAGAAGAGCGTGCCCTCATCGTAGCGGGACAATTTGGCCAGAACGCTCTCCAGTATCACCACAAACTGCAGAAAGGACGAAACGAGGAACACACAGGAATCACAAGTAATCACATGGACTTCAAATAAACCACACTACATTCTTCATATAAACAGTCAGTAATGATTCTATCTATCTGTATATGTCTGTCCGTCTGTCTGTCTTTCCATGCTTCTGTTTGTATTTATATATCTAGCTGTCTATTTTTTTATATACTGTATCTATCTATCTATCTATCTATCTATCTATCTATCTATCTATCTATCTATCTATCTATCTATCCATCAACCCATCAATTAATTTTTTTTAATTTATCTAGATATCCATTTGTCTATCCATCAATGTATCTATCTACCTCTCTTTATATCAAGTTCTATTCCGGAAGCACGTTCGTAAGTTGGATTTATTCGTGAGTCTCACACCTCTATGTCACCTACGCAAAGTCAGCACGGCTTCGCGTGGTGGCCGTAAGGACGGTTTATCGTGATTTACTTTCCTATCATCGTGCTCCTGGTCTGATTCATTGAAACCGGTAAGGCTGACTCATTTCTCCCGCACACACACACATACAATGTACCAGACAATTTTTTACATTCACTTACACACTGTAAATATTGTATATAATTGTAAATATTAGTATCCGGTGCACTGTAGCGTCTATTTTATGTGCCATGCACGTGAGCTACTTCCGTGATTTGTTTGCATCTATGAATGTCATCTATTCATATCTACAGTGAATGTTCGTAAGTAGGGGACTTATTGTATCTATCCATCTATTGCATACATCAAATTGCATGTTTGTTCATCCATCATCTATTTATATATCATTCTATATATGCATCTATCTATCTTATCTATTTATGCATCAGTTTCCATATCCATTTATCATCCGTTTAGTTACTTCATCTATCTATCTATCTATCTATCTATCTATCTATCTATCTATCTATCTATCTGTATGTATGTATTTCCGTCTATTTATCCATTCATCATCCATCTATCTTTCTATCTATCCATCCTTTTGTATGTATCTGTTTGTCTGTCTGTCTTGGATGATAAATGTCTTTTTAACTATCCATTTATCTATCCATTAATGCTTCTGTCTGTCTATATACATCCATTTATCCGTAGTTATCTATATTGTCTGTTTATCTATTAGTTGAGCTGTTTATTTGCCTACTATTTTTCACCCCCTAAATTATGGTGATAAGGTGTAATGTGTGTAAGACAACTGAAGTTTACAGATGGAGTTTGTTTTGTACCTTTGCCACCAGTAAAGTAATCATCTCCTTCACCGTCTCCTCGATGAGGTGGTCGATTTGCGAGTGATACTGTCGCTGCAGAGAGACATCACCATTATTATTCATGATAAGGACGCTAATGCAACTGCACCAGAGTACATGCGCTACACGGTGAGCCGTAGGATCGTGCCGTCCCCCTCGCTCTCTCGCTGCCCTTAAACGCTGATGGGCCTTGCGGGAGGGTTTCCACCCTGGGACGAACGTGTAAACTATATCTCTTTGTTTCCTCACTCGCTGTAAAGAGGGCTTCTGGGTAATTAATTCAGTTCAGATAATTATTACCTGTCTGGAGATGTGGCGGCGATGCGAGGGCTCTCAGCTCTAACACATGTATATTCAGAAGCAGCTATCACATATGGTAATGGAATCAAAACAATCGTCAGAGTGTCAGAGGAACGGGGAAAACTGCTACCATCGCTAATTATACATTTGGGAGCCGGGAGTGAGAATTCAATTGAATTGTTAGCCACACTTACCCGTTCTCTAACAAACTTTCACAAGAAAGGAAAGATGGAGGAGACACATGTCACGGTGAAAACTCCAGAAGTCAAAGATAACCAGGAAGTAAGAACTTTGATTAAACTGAAAGTGATACTAAGTACAAAATATTCATTAAGAAAAAAACATACGAACATGAATGAAATCATTCATAACTAAATAAAACTACGCAACCGGAAGAAGATTAAAAACCATCAACTTGTACTTTTTTAAAAAGAGTAATGATAAAAGAAAATATCGATGATTGATGTCTCACTTTGTACACAACTGAAGGTAACAGAAGAAGAGTCCTTAGCATAAGGAAAGACAGAACAGAGGGTAGGAAATAGAAAGAAGGGAAAACAAGAAAAGCATCAAAAAAACTGTTTGAGAATTAAAAAAATCAGGAGTGATGAGTACATAAAAGAAAAAAAGTTTTATAGTAAAGCAAAAGAAAATGAAGGAAGGAAGACAGGAATGAACTAATATATGTTAAAAGGAAAGAAGGACAAAAAGAAGCAAAAAAATATGGATTAATAGAAACAAATAAAGGAAAATTTGGTAAAAAAAAAAAAAAAAACGGAGCCAAGAAAGGAAAGTAGAAAGAAAGGGGAAAAGAAAACAGAAAAGAAGGAAATAAAGATGAAATAAAGATGAAATAAAGAAAGAAGAGCATGAAGATGAGTAGGAGGAAGGAGTACTTAAATGGAAACGTGTATGTGTGTGTGTGTGTGTGTGTGTGTGTTCTACCTCCTGGCCGACCTCCATGGCACACAGTTTGGCAGCCTGGGCTCTGGCGTCCACCATGACATTAAACATTGTGCAGATGGACTGAGGGACGCGGAAGTCTGTGGTCCGACTGCTCTTCTGCAGCTTCACTTCGAACGCCACCCTCGTCCTGAGAGAGAGACAGACAGACACAGATAGGCAGTCAGAGAGAAATAGAGAGTGTGAGTTCGACTGTGAGCCTACAGCAGCCTACAGAGTCGCCGCAAGAAGCAAGAAACCTCTGACCTTTTCACACAAGACTCGATCATGTCGCTGGACATGAGTTTAAGTCTCGTCTCCAGGTGTTTCGCGAACTCCTCCTCGGGCCAGTGCAGGTCTCTGATGAACGTCTGCAGAGCGTCCAGCTTCCAGAAAAGGTCCTCAGACGTCCCTGAACCATTACTACATAATCCGACACACACACACACACACACACACACACACACACACACACACACACACACACACACACACATACATACAGTGAGAGCAGAGCTCCACCAGAAGGATAATGAAGGCATACAAAGGTAAATGTGTGGTTGTCCGGGAAAAAGCTACAACAACAATTGTGACAGCTCAGTTTTAGGAAATTAATAATATATTTTATGAAAATGATAGAATTGGGGGAATTATCATCCAGTCTGACTAACGATGCATCTAACAAAGGTTTTTCCAGGATACCACACACACACACACACACACAGCTATTACAATACACTATATTAATATACATTAGTGACAAATAAAGCTCATGTACCACCATGCCCAAACCCTTGACCTTCCAGAAAGAAAGAAAAAACACCCAGAGACACCACTGTTTTGTCCCCAGACCAAGCAGGCTGATAACTTTGCACTTAAGGAAGAAGTGTTCATGCATGTTGAGCTTGAAGCTGCAGTACATTTCATCTCTGTCATCTGTTTATCGATGTTAGCTACTTATCCTATTAGTTTTAATACGTGAAAGATAAAGTGATCGAACAAAGCAGGAATAATAGCGATGTACAAAATCTCTCATGCTACAGTAATTCTTTTAGCTAGTTTGTCCAGCTGCTCCAGATGTAATCTCGTAGCAGAAACTCGACTCACAAGCAGCGCAGGCGAGACTAAATCGATAATTTCGAGGTTTACATGTGTTCGTCCTTTTATTTGTAATTTTAGACACAAAGGAGAATACGTAAGGTATGAATGATTTTCAAAAATCAAGGCACTTTTGTGAATATACTTAATTTCTCATGCGAATGACTTCCCTAGCTTTATTAACGATTCCTGTTGTGTGATATAGCATAAATCCTCAAGTCTGATTAAATTGTTGTTTCTATAGTAAAAGCTCACTCATAGTCAAATGTACAGGTATGGCAGAAAAAGAGAGAGTTAGAGAGAGAGAGAGAGAAGAAGGTGATGAGTGAACGAGTGGTTGCATGTCATCGCCGTAATGTTGCTAAAATTCAGATCTAACTGTAACACATTAAAAAATAAATTAAAGATTCTCATCATTAGTGAACCACTGTATAAACGGAATAACGCATTCTTTATCCATAATCAGTTTTACAAACATTGGAAATATAACTTGTACTGAAAAACAGAAAAAAGAGAGTGGACCGCTAATTGAACCCTGAAGAACCCTTTTTGCATGTATACTGTATAGTACTACAGAGTGAAACCCAACATCCAACAATCAACCATGGAATAAAAATACACTGTGTGTAAAAGCTTAAAGGAGGAAAGAAAAAGGATGCATCTAAAAAAAAAAAACTTTTTATGTACTGTATTATAAAATAGCTTTTTTTAAGCATGCTTGGAGCAGGAAGTAAAGATAAACATTTAACCATCTCTATAGTACTAAAGTTCCCATGCTTTGGCCTTGGAATAAACATTGATATAAAATTGTATTTAAGCCATGAATTAATGCAGTATATACATACATTTATTTAGGATATAATCTGAATTAAATGATTTTAGTCCTTTGAAACATTTGAACATTGTTATTATCCCAAGGCCACGTTTGCACGAATCAAAAAAACCCTCGTTACACACTCTGCGTCCGATAAGGCCGTCATCCAGCTGGGGGTGGAAAAGAGAGGTATTTGCACCGGTGGCAGATTAACTGACACCGGCAGATTTGGAACTTTGGGCATTTGGAGGTTCCCAATTGGAAGGTTGACAATGGGCAGATTACTTGTTAAACTCCTGTGACAAAAGACAAGACAGACAAGAAAGAATGTTGTGGATGAGCAGAAAGGGGAGAAAAAATAATAAAGAGGCAGCGTGAAGTGAGATGAAATCGCACAGTGTGACTTTACAAAAAAAACAACAACAGATCAAACAATTGACAGGAAATGACAAGGACAGTAAGAGAGCACGTTAAGACTGATGTGAAGAAAGAAAACGAGCAGAAAGTAGACTTTAAACACGTTTCAAGCAAGCGTGAGGATGTGATAACTGAGAAAGAGCGCGACATCTGAACAGACATGTTACTAAAGTATGGAGTGTGAGATATTAATTCAATCCATCAGTTTTATTTTTTTATTAGAAAAAAAAGTAGAAGAAATAGAGTATAAACAGAAGCGGGCTTCTTACTTTACAGGTTCCCATGACTCACGCTCGAAGCCTCTGTGTATGGACTGGGCGATGGAGGACTCCATCAGGTCCACGTATCTCACCACTAGAGGTGCGTAGAGATCCTGAAGGTGCTTGTGGAATTTCCCGTTACACAGGTTATCTAGAAAGAAGTAGTGATCACCCTTTTAATAAACAACAGAAAACAAGTGCTAACCCTCTCGCTCTTTCTCTCTCTCTCACACACACACTGTGCGTCTCTTCTTTAACTCAAGGTCGATCATGCACAGTAGGTGCTATGTTTGTTTCCTTCCCCTGAATGCTCTTTTCCAATTAGCCACTTCAGTTGCAGCGGTTGTCCACTTGGCCGTGTGTCCGCCAGCGTACAGCCAGCATGCTCTGTTTTAGTCCTCATTAGCAGCTCGAATGCTGCCTTGCTTTAATGCCTGCCTTGTAGCACACAAATGCCAAAATTGCTACAGGCTAAGCGCAGTGATCTAACAAATCAAATGTTTGAATGTACTGAATTGAGACAACATTTTTTCCTTCCTCTTTTACTTGTACTTTTGTTCCATTGTGCCATATGATGAATCCATGTCTTGTCACCAGTAACGATTCTCTTTAAGAAACTTCACCAAATTTTGTTTTCAGATATTCAAACGCTTCTGTTTATGCTCTTCTGTGAGTTGTTTCAGCACCAGGTTAGCACTGAGACTACCAAAAAAAAAATTATGATCACGGCACACTGCACTTCTTTCATGCAAATCACAAGTAACAAATGGACTGATGTAACATGTTCACACCTGCACAGCAGTGACTGGGCGGACAAGAGCTGATTAGGCAGTGGTTTGAATATAACCAGAGTGCAGATTATTTTTGTTTCTCCCTCATAACACTACTTAAATAATACTTTATGTCATGTCAAGACACATACAGAACACAAGCGGTATACAGTATTTTTATTATAAATGACCTAAGCCTCAGTTGATCTGCCTTCATCAATAGTGATATACACACTTCTCCTGATGTTTTATAATGTATAGCTCTGGAACAAAAATAAGAGACCATTGGAATTTACACTAGGAAGTCATGAAGAGCGAGATGGAAAGTCACAAACCATCAAGTTAAGCTGAGCTATTTGTGTTTTGCAAAAGGATTGGTTTAAAGTTACCCAATAGCAATGTGAAAAATTGCAGGAGATCAAGCATGAAAGCTGTGATTACAAATCCGGGTTATTATTCCACCAAATACTGATTTATTAATGTTATTTAGCCAAAGCATTAACACAATTTATTTACAAATTATTTACATTTTGTTTTATTTGAGTTATGAAAGCTCTGCATATACTGCATGATCATGGGTTATTTTGTGCGTTCTGTTGTGATGATGTCATTTCCTTTAAATATACACTCTAAATAACAATCATTATATTTTGAATTTAGGATAAATATTGTCAGCAGTTCGCAAAAAAAAAATTAACAAAACTTAAGAAACTGATTATTTTGTAGTGGTCTCTTATTTTTCCCAGAGCTGTACATTAAACCAGTTTTTGAGGTAAAGCCCCATATACAATACATGTTGTGTAAATTCGTATTTGTTGTTTTTTTATCCTCCTGTACAATCCATTTAGTTTTTTTTTCTCTTCTTTCACATTCGATCGCTGCTCGACCCCAGCTTACTCACTTGTTTGCACAACTGAGTTCCGTTAAAACGAACTCGGAAAAGAAACAAATCCTTCCCTTTCTTGTTTTCTCGTCGCACTATTTTCTTATTGAGAACACGTTACCAGACAACAACCTGTCAAGCTGTGCAAAAATGCTGCCGTTATAATTAGCGCACTAGATTGGATGAAGCGGCCGCGCTCAGCACCACGGACAGCTCCCTGTTCGCTCCAGTTCATTAGTGATGTAAGATGGCCTCCAGGCGTCCGTGCCCTCCTACGCCACGTCCGCCATTAACGTAGGAGCTATTATTAACACCACACATGACAGAGTTACCCGGTCCATTTGGCATTTCATTTTTAATTCGATAGTTTACCACTGGCTCTCGTGCGTTGCATAAGTATTTACCTCCCCCTGAAGGTTTCCATTTTGTAGTGTGGAAATGGAACAGATGTAATTGGGATTTTATGCCATAAATGTAAAAAAAGAAAAGAGTCTGGAGAGTGGAAAAATAAAGGTAGTTTAGTTAAATTGCTTAAAATAACAAATGGAGACTTTATAAGTATTCACCCCCTTGAGCTTTCCCTTTTAGATGTAGTATGGAACTGTAGTAGACTTAATTATAAAAAAAAACAAGTGAATGTATTTTAAGTCCTTAGCCAGCTCTCATTTTTTCATGTTTTGCTTACAAAAAGAAGGACTTTTTTTGTATTTTACTGTAGTTCTTTGGAATAGTTCCCCAGGCTTCCTGAAGGACTTTTTTACTTTCATTTTTGGCAAGTTTTTGCTTTTTATTCTCAGTCCAGTCCCTGTACCTGACCTGACCATACCTGAGGAATGTTTTTTGTTTTTTTGTTTGTTTGTTAACGCACAGTGACTCATAAATTAATAAATCATAAAAAAAAAACATCTAACTTTATGCATGAAACAGGTGCAGATGATGACAGATGATCAGGCTGGTGATTAGTATACTGGTGATGCTGAATGCTGAGTGTTTGGAACAGACGAGAGGGGGAATGTTTGTTGTATCTTCAGGCACTTTGCAGCCTGTCACAGTAAAACATTGGTTCACATTTATTTAATTTAATCGACATCATATAATATAAGGGAATGTGGGTACCTCAAGACATTTGCACTTTACTGTAGTTAAATTATTTACTAAGAATAACTGGAAAAATTTGTGTTTCACACAAGTATTTACGCCCCTTCATACCAAGCTCTATAATGTTAAAATATTGGTCCTGGTGTGACCAGTTCCTTCAGTTCCTTCAGAATTCACATTATTAGTTAGATTAAGATGTATTGAGATCTTGTCCACTTTGACATTGTGAGATTTTAATATAAATACAGCTGGAATTCCTGGAAGGTTCTAGAGTTGGTTCAATAATATACCTGGACAACAAGACCAAGGAGCTATTCTAATATAATATAAAGCATATAAAGCATGAACTTACAAAAACTTTAAACATCCCACATAGTTGTGACATTAAATCCATTAAAAGGGCTATAGGATAGAAGGACATGAGTTCAATCCCAATCACAAACTTGAGCAAAACTCTTAATCCTCAACTGCACAGATGTACCCTGTCTCACAAGCGTTAGCCAAATAAAGTTACAACTAAATCGTGATTGACACTTTTCCACAACAACTGTACCATTCATTCCACCCTAAATAGAAAAAAAGAATAGTTTCAAACTGACCGGAATATTTAGAGTTCTTACAGTCGAGCCGCAAGTAGTCATTGATCAGCTGGAAGAGAGGAAAACTGTCCCAGCTGTCTGGAGGTTGGACTTCCAGCGCTGCATCCATGTCCACCGCGTAGAGGGACAGAAACGTCTCTGCGTGTTCCACCATGAGATCAGACCACCATGCGAACGCCTGCGAAGGGTATGACGTATGATGGTGTATGTATGATTAGCAGCCGTTTAGTAAGGAATTCAGCACTTGGCGATATTCTGTTATAAGATAATTATCCTGTAAATATTATTTTCTTATAACAGCATGCTTAAAACAATTTTAAAAGGGATTGTTACATGCCATCAGTCTCCAAAGATCTATAAACAGCCTCGATGTCTCACTTTGTTGTGCCATATTTTATTAATCCCTGTAGACCCATGACAGCTTTGACACAGATATAACACAGGCAGTCACAGCTTCAGGCATTAACACACACACACACACACACACACACACACACACACACACACACACACACACAGACAGACATGTCTTCTGTTAGAAGAGACCGAGAGTGAGATCTCAGAAGAGTGAGGGATGCGTAGTCTCCTTTCGAATTAAAAGTGTCAACGGTTTAAACACACCGTACATGCTTCTCCCAGAGTAAAGGAGACAACAGTGAAATGCTGAGACACTTCTATACACACTTTGCTGATGTCAATGTGTACGTGCATGCACCCGGAGAAGTGCCCTTTGACTGAAAGGTTCCCATCATGCAGCAGATTCAGTCTCCAGCTCCAATAATCAGAATTGTATCTCATTTTGAAAACGAACACATCTGAATCTAATTGCATGTTGTTCTGGTCAGAAGGTATGACCTGAGATCGTTCTGCTGATGATAAGAACGCTCTGCTGCCACGACATGTCTTGCAAAAAAAAATAATAACATGTCGGAGAAATAATAGGGTTATGTAAGGGGTCATCTATATGTAAGGCGTTACTTCTAGAGGATTTGCAAGAAAAAAAAAATTCAACACCAACAAGAGTGTGGTCTACTGATCACCTGGTGCATGGGAGTCAATAAATAAAATCGATCGAGAGTTAGTACTGGGACATGACACATCGTGGTGGTGAGCTGCACCAGGTTGGAGCAGAAGATCACGGTAAAATCTGCAGTGTTGATTTCCCTCCTGTAGAATAATATTTTTAAACAATTCTTTGGTGTTAGGATTGATTACAGGATGAGAATTCAACACTTACAATTTTACTGTCTAAGTAGGGCATTGGAAAGCTTGTGCAAGACGACGTCAATGAAAATGAGCTTGGTTTCATTTTCAGGGTTCGTCGGGAGCCGCTTCCGCGCAGCAGAAGCAGCCCTCTGTCTGGCACTTAAGCCCACACAAGCAGTTTGGTTAATGCCCCAGAATACAATATAGAAGAATAACTTTTATAAAAAAGAGAATGGGGTCGGAAGGAAGAGGGGTAAAGGAGAGTAGGGTGAGTATACAACCCTTCGTCCAAGCCTAGGCAAGTGTAGTACTGGGCATGCAGAGGAGGAGATGGGTTAAGGAGAGAAGGTTTGGGGGCTCTTCTCAGACCTTTTAACATACCTCTTTACCCTTTCGTACGTGTCCAGGCAACCCCGACAAACAGCGAGAGAACACAGTGAAGGTTACTTATCAGCTCGGTAATTCATCACAAACTAGCAATCATGTTCGGGATTGAAGTGCTTCTTTATCTTCTGCCACTAAAGGCAGTTCCCAAAAATAATTAGGATTAAAGCTATTAGGGGTGAAACAGTATGAAAGCCCATCGTTAGCCATTCGACTTTTAGCATTAAAGGGTGTTCAGCTGTTGGAGTAATGAGGTAAATTTATTATTACAATTTTTTTATTGTTATTATTAAAATAATGGTTAAATAACATGATGTTTTGCCTTATATAGTAGTTTGGTACTCTGTAACATACCATTATAATTTAAGGTATGTTAACAGCAAAATAAATAAATAGTTTTTAAAAATTTGCTAAGATAAATGTGAACAAATAAATTAATTGAAATCTTGTTTTTAAAGAACAAATACAATCTAATAAAAATAGAAAGAAAATAAGGAAATAAGCCAATTAAAAGAAAAACATCATAAATTTTTGCATTAAAATTCAAACCAAAAATATTCTAATAAATAAAACAAGTAAAAAAGTACAATAAAAAAATCTAATTAAAGCAAAACAATTAAATGAAAGCAAACGAAAATGTAATTATTTGCACTTCTACAGCCATAACCTGAACAACTTTGCATGGTACACTTCAAATAAAATAAATAAATAAATAAATAAATATATTTCCGCACTTTGTTATCTGGGAATACTTATGCTTCTTTAACAGAAGGGTCCATGGAGAACCCTAACAATTTTTGATTTGTGTTTAATATTATTATTATATTCATTTTTATTATTATTTCGGCTATTTTGTCCAAGCATATATACTACTAAATCGACATACCTTCTAACCCCTAAAAGCAAAAATGGGAGCACAAATCTTTTCATGAGTGGAAAAAAAAAATTATGCTCTTCTGTTGTTTGATTTCACCCAAAGTATCTCATTACTATTTTTTTCATGCACCCCAAATTTATAAATGCTAGGAGAACATGCGTTTCTTTCTGGAGCATCATATCAGACCTGCAGTCTTTCCCGAAAAGTGATGATGATGATGATGATGATTGTTTATTAATATTCCAGTAAGCATACATTCTCACTCCTGATCCATTTTTATTAAAAAAAAAGAAAAAAAAAGTAGAATTAGAAATAATTATATAATGGCTTAAATTGTTGAATTTAAGACTGTGAATGCTCCTGAAGGTCCATGACACAGCTCTGCTGCCGTTCTGGCTGTTATTGTATCTTTCAATTTTATATCTTTCATTTATATTAAATGACAAAAATGACAAAAAGGGCTAAAAGTGCAATAGACCTTCAGGACTTTGGTCTCACTGCAGTTTAACTAGTTTTACAGCATTGATTTCTAACATCCAGAAACATTTAAACATCACTGGTTATATTGTTCTCTTAAAGTAAGCATGCAGCTGTGGGTTATGATATTGAGCGCTAAAAAACGTACCTAAATTAAGTTTGACATTACTCAAATTTAGCATCTGTTTGGGAAATCAGTTTGCATTTGATGAAAATTAAGCACTCAAGTCAGTCAAGTCAAATTAGTATAAAGACTATAAATTTAAATGTTGATTGTGTATTGGCTTTCTAGGATCGAGAAACCTTTTCAGGAACTAAGGAAACCAAAGGTATATTTCTAGAAAAAAAGTCTTTTTAATTTTTTTCAAAAGCCATGGAGAATACTGATGTCAGATTTTCTATACTGAAGTTCATTAATTGGCCAAGTTGCGGATGAAAACACTTTGCATCGTGTGAATTTATTACATGTACAGTATGTGTTGGCAACAACACAATTAATGGCAACAAAAAAAAATGTTCTGAAAAATGTTCTTTTCTTGTTGTTGCATAAATAGAAAAGTAACGGGGATCAGTTTGGATAACTGGACTGGACTGTAAGGATATTGAATCAATGCATTTTCTAAATATAATGTAAGAGTTACAGCTTTGTGCATGAAAGACTTGTGGTGTTTGCATGAAACCATAAGCAGTCCCGAGAATTAATTTATGCTAAGAGAAAGTGTGTTAAAATCATGATAAAAAGTAAAAAACCAAATCAAGTACAAATTTAGCTTAGCATTTACTAGTACAGTACTAGTATTAGTACTAGTATTAACCAAATAAACTTTTTTTGAATACTACTTTTTTCACACAGATAAACATCTTTTGGAAGCTTTCGGAAATGTCAGGGAAATCTTTGCATATTAAAACATCTTCAAAACAGCTTATACATCCACGTATTACATTACAAATTTAAAAATTGAAGATTACTACCTTTCATATTTTGGCATCAAACAACTTCAAGGATTTAAATTTGTGAACATTGCTTTGTAATCTTTATATTTAAGTTATTACATACAGTGTAATGCTAGCTAACATCAGAGATTAGGAATAGAGCTGTTTGTTAGTCGTGGCTAATGCTTAGCTAATTTCATAGCATGTGTAAATTTAAGCCTCAAAATGTACCTAATGTAAACTTAAGAGTTTCAAATATTAAAAATTTAAAGATTTACTAGAGTATTTGTTTAAATAAATAAGTTAATGAAGTAAAAAAAAAAAAGAAAACACCTTCTGTGCAAACACAGATGCTAGCTCTTCTTGCTAATTTGTTTAAACAATCTCTTTCAGTTTGTCTTTAGTTAACTAATCATTTGTAAGCCAGTCTCAGGCTTGTGCTATTTTTATAAAGTCAAGTCAAAAATGACATTTAGCTAATTTTACGATTAAAAAAAATATAATATCCTTTAGCTGGATAGCAAAAATGTCTCTGACAAAATGTGTCATGACTTTAAAAAGTCCTTCAAGAATTATCAGTCAGGAAAGTTTTCCAGAAAATTCCAGCAATCCCATTTTATAGAATTTAATTTTTCATTCAGTGTGTTACTGGGCTGTATCAAGTGACATCCTGTGTGTGTGTGTGTGTGTGCATAAGTTTGTGCACTCCTATGACTCTAAATAATGTAATGCTATAGTCTGTGTGAATGCACGTGAGACACTGCACATGTTTTGTGTGAAACTCACCTCCGCATGATGCTCCTCGTTCTGCTGCAGCACCTCGATGACCAGCTCGGCCAGCCGGAGAGTGTCCTCCAGTTTTTTGGCAGGCGTAACTAAACGGCCTACATTCTCTGAGGCACAAGGGCAAAACTGTTAACTGTTAAATGAACACAGACATAACACACAAGCACACACAAGGCATAAAACCTTCTTTCTGGCTACTTAATAATGCTGACAACATTAAATAAAGAAAACAATCAAATTTCACAGGTAATGTTTCTTTAAAATCCTGACGATTTTCTGAAAGACAAGCAGTGAGCGATTTATTGTTTAAAATTGCAAAATGCATTAACCCTTTCATGCATGTTTCCGGTCTTAGGTATATGACATTGTACATAAACTTGTAAAAATTTTCTACACAAGAAAATTCTTCAAAACATATTTTATGCCAGATATAGTATAATTGTCTTAGTGTTTTGTTTTTTTTTTTTACTAAATTTTAGTATATTTAATCTTTTTTACAAACTGTAAAACATTCCATGCATTTATTATTTAGCATTAAAGATGAAATTTTCCTAAATATCACATGCAATATTAAGTTTGATGTATAAAAATGCAAAAAAGGGTTAATTTTATCAACTAGACTCTTGAGGTAATTTAAAAAGCTAAAAAACTAAACTGATTATCTTTTATCATAGCACTTTATACTTTGCTCTTTTATCAGATTTTTTCCAGTAAGAAGAATGCAAGTGCAATGAATTAAATTAAAGCAAAGAAAAATAAGAAAGTATGTTACAGTTATCATGCAGAATGCTCAGCACGTGCAGGAAACCGTACTCGCGTAATCTCGTGACTCTCTGTTTCTCTCTAAAAATGCTCTCTAAAGACCTTTCATCTTATTCTCACTGCTGACATAAAAAAAAGTTTGGGGGAATTTTAAGGTTAACATTAATGTCCCCCTGATAAATCTTTTTTTTGCAGAATGATTACACATAAGACACAGAAGATAATGGGAACATTCCATCGAATGAGATCCAACGTCATGGAGATGGTGTTGCGAAATAAACTGACATTAATGAACACTGAGGTTAATGACAGTTAACATGATAATCAGACCGGGGTATTGACTGAGAAGAGTGATCACAAAAACATAACCAGGTATACCCTCACCAGCCAGTTTAAAAGAAACACCTATACACATGCTCGTTCGTGAAATTATCCGATCAGCCGGTCATGTGTCGGCAGCATGACGCATCGACTCGTACAGTTACAGGTTGAGAGTTTGAGCTGATGAAAAAAAATAAATCGTTTTTTCTGATGTCTGATTTCATTCTGATGATTAGTAAATTTTTTTAGCTGTAGAGTTCAGGGGGGGAAAAATCATCCTGTCTTGATCTGTGCAGAGTCCTGTTCTTGATTAGCAGAAGTGGAACCCAGTGTGGTCTTCTGCGGCTGAAGCTCATCGCCTTAAGAATTCCAATGCTGAGATGCTTTTCAGCTTAACATGGGTGTAAAGAGTTGTTAATTGAGTCGCAAGAGCCTCCTTGTCTGCTTGAACCAGTGTTTGCAGTGTCTATAGAGTGTTTAATGTGTGTTTTAAAGATTTCTGAAATAGTCAAAGTCATCAATATCACATTGTCTTCCTTACTGATTACTGATATTATCCGATTGTCTTGCATAATGTTATGGATCACACTGCTGGATTATGCTAAGTGTTCCTATTCAACTGGCTGGTGAATTTACACATTTATGCTTCACACATCTTAGGGATTGTGTTTTGTAATCCAGTTGTGCTGTAATTAACTGGAATTAGCAGAAACTTCTGGTTTGCAAAAGCTCCAGTTTGGCTGAAAAACAATGATATAACTGATACATCCTCTCTCTTCTCAGCCAATGAGTCTTCATCACAGGATACACTACACAAACTGCCGACTTTCCAGTTAACCCTTTAACCATCCATCCGGCTTTGTAAATAACACTCAGTCAGATTCTAGACTGAACCGGTTCTGGTTTAAAGGGTTAAAACGAAAGAAGCGAGATCCGTAGTACAAAAACACCTTCGGACCTGTAGGGCAGAGGAAATGCCTTGCTGTACCAAATCAGGTATTTCACACACAACATAGAGGGGGTGATGAAGAAGCAGATTTCTTGCAGATCTACTTCTTGCGTAAAGTGGCGTGAATATGAACGATAAATAAAATGACCCGATTTGCAGATCACGCAAAGGCATCTTCCTTTTTTCTTTGTAAGGAATGCACAGGAGATATGATTTAATTCTACATGTTTGATGTAGAATCCATTTGTTACAGCCTGGGTATATGTAGTATATAATACAGTGCTGTGCATCAAGTATTCACCCCCCCTCAACCGCTTGGCTTTGCTTTGGGAAAAACCAAGTGGGCGGAGCAATCCTTTTTTTTTTTACAGTACTGTATTATTACTGTCTTTTACAATTTAAGATATGTTTTCATGGCAGGGCTGTACAGTACATGTTCAAGGTAAAATGATGAAGCAGTAGTAATCATGGCTCAAGTCATTCCCTCTCTGCAGATATGATTTCACTCTAGCTGGAAACATGTAAAGATGGCGAACTAGCGAAGGTTAGCATAACGCCGTCGCAGCATTGCTGTGGCTTTTTCAGGCAGCGCTCGAGCAACGCTGTGAGGTGGTTATGTCCCGAGGCTGGACAGGGAATGCTCTTTTTTATTTAAATTTTTTTATTAATTAGGTAAACAAAAAGGGTTAACCTGGATCCTTCAGCTGATCCTTGTGAGATTTCTCAACTAGGGAACAAAGAGAGAAGGAGGGGAAGAAAAGGGTAGGAAAAGGAGAAGAAAAGGAAGAAAAGTCAGCTGCCGTATCCATGTTCTGAGGCTAAAGTCGGAAGATAAGAAAGACAGACAGCGAGAAAGAGGACAGACCGAATGGCAGAGAAAGAGCAGAAAGTTGCCTGCAGACAAAACTTGACCCGTGGTGCTTTTCAGAGGTGAAAATGCAAAAAAGACATTGTCACACCCAACGACATTAGTGTATCGATGTGAGACAGACAGTGATATCAAACGGTAGACAGTGAACACATAAAGAATAAACGCAACCGTAGTCATGGTTTGGACAGACAGACAGACCCAACGTACAGTCATAATATATAAATTTATATAAAAACTCCTAGTTCTCCTAGTTCAGTTCCCTGAGTGAACCAGTATGCAGGTTTCGTACAGTACCTGGCCTCTGTCGAAAAGCTTGTGACATGGCTGAGGTGCGAAAGAAGGAAGTCAAACAGAAGCAAAAGTAAAAATGCATTCAAATCGCAACAGACAGGAAACGCACGAGTCAGCAAGAGAAATAAAAAAAACAAAAAAGAAACGGAAAGAAAAGCCAACAGATATAGCGCCAGAAGATCCAAACAAACATGGGAGGCTGATGGAGCTGGACAGACTGGCTGAATGTTTGATGCTCGACTTAGCCAGACAAGCAGACTTTTGTTTTGTTGTTGTTGTTGTTTTTTTCGAGAAAAAAAAGGCAAGCAAAAAGAGTGACAGGATGTTATTGGTCAAAGGGTTGGAGTGTGGAAAAGCCAGGTGAGGTGCTGACAGTGATGAGGAAAGGCGGAGGAAAAGGCACGGACTGGTGGAGGATGAGGGCAGGTACTCACGAATGGTTAAATCCATCACTTGTGACGCCAAGCAGTAGACAGGATGCTCATACATTTCTCTCTTTTTCCCTACAAAAGAGGACCGGGCATGCAAGAGCAGGGGTCAGAGGAAAGACAGACAGAGAGACAGAGAGAGAGAGACAGAAAGAAAGGAATTTTCCATGCATGTGTGCTAGAGGTTCTGAGGTTTTTTTTTCTGGAGGAAGGTCTGGGAGCTGAGGTTTCGTCTGAGTGAAAACTAGGATCTTTTAATTTGATGCTGGTTTAGAGGAACACTTTAACTTCCATTGAATGTTAAATACTAGCCAGAAGGTAGCAGCAGGTGTTTTGCAACAAGTCATGCTTACTAGAGTTTAATTCATAATTGATGGAACTGCTTTGGGAATTTGAAGCTGATTATTTTAAGGATAAAATATAAGGGATTTGAGAGCATCCAAGGTTCTTCAGCAGTCATGTAGTTATGACATGATGTCCTGTCTTCAAGATCTTTGGGAATTTGTAGCTGATTATAATGAAGTGTATGTGGAAATCAGAACAATCGTCTGAGCATGGTGATTACATGAAAAATGAGCTTCAACTCAAAACCCATGGGATATATGATTCACTCCATGCACTTTAGTAGATTCAGAGCCTAATTGTGACTTAACAGTACTAGAGTTGTTTGCAACGGGATCAAGACCAACCAGCCGAAACGCTGTTGTTTTGTGATTGCCGTGTTCTCACGTGCCTAAGGACCCAATGCGAGAGCATCCAGGGTTCTTCACCTTCAGTGGTCTTTGAAAAAAGTTTCTACATTCGTGGATCCTTTTTAAGAACCCTTCCTAGGAACCCTTGAGGAACCAGTGTTTAAACGTATAGATTCCCTCCCACACTTTTGGTGTGTTCAATGGTAGAGATGGGTTTGTAGTTTTGACATAACGTCCTACATTTAAGAACACAACTGCTAAGCAGCTGGGTAAGATGTGAGCTTGTTAAGCATGAGCAATTTACCTAGAATAAGGTCCATAAGGTAGTTTAGGCAATACTATAGTTAGTTTGTAGGTCTATGAAAGAAAACTTGACAAGGAGCACTCAAGATATATTGAGATTAGATTTTTGTAAAGAAAAAGTCTAAACCAGCAGCAAAGTCAGAGGGAAACTCAAAGGGGATGGAATAATTAAGGGAGATGGGGGGATGGAGATAGATAGAGGAACTCTGGAAACCCAGGTTAAAAAGCAGGGCTCATATGCAGATGTTAGCTAGAGAAGGAAAACAACAACAGTTTTTTTTTTTTGTTTTAAATATATACATCTTTTTCGTCACCTGGAAGCTGGTAGAGCAAAGAGGTGAAAAGCCCGACAGAAGACAGCGAGGAGGATTTCAGAGAGAAAGGGATTGAATGCATTTTTACTTACAGTACAACTTGGATATAATTTAAGCATCACAACAGGTGCAGAGTGAGAAAGAATCACTTGGCACAGTTTTAACATCAAGACATCCTGGAAACCTTTCCACTGAATCCTTTCTGCGGGATTCTTTCTTATCCGTGTCGGTACTCAGATGGCTTCCAACACCAAAATGTTTGTCTACACCTTAATCAATGTACATTTCGGTAAAACTTGAAAAGTCCATGAATAAGAGAGTGTGATAAAGATTATGGTTTAAAAAATGTAAGTACAGTAATAATAATAAAAAATGCAAATAAAAATCCTCCATCCATCCCTGAACCCAACTCTTGAATCCTGTTTGAAAATCCCCTTTGTCATGTTTGATGGTCTCCCACTGTGTGGTTTGTCTTCGGTGCTGGTTTTCCCCTCCTTTAAACGTCTTTAATTATCTGTTTACATGGCTGAGTGCATGGCTTGTGATGGAGACTACCTTTGTCGAGAGGAAGAGTTAATCTAGTAACGTGTGCAAATGTGTAAATGTTCTATGTCAGTTAATAAAAAATAATTTGCCCGGTTTTGCATTACTTCTGGTACAGCCCTCATACTACAATTATTAATACAAGATTATTTTAATCTTGCAATTCATTAAAATGTCCTCAACATTTAATAATTTTATATTTTATTTTTTTGTAGATTAATAATTTATGTTTGGAAACAAAAAACAGCCTTATTTCATGTCCTTTATCGAATTGTGTATGATTCAAATTTACTTTTTTTTTTGGTCCATAATCATCCACTAAAGTGTACGAACATTTTTTTTTTTCAAATTTAAACAGATTCTGAAAATCTGAATAATGCTCAACACAATCAGCAAATACATGTCAAGATGGCAAGTATTTTCAAGTCTTGTCAGCTTGATTGGACAGTCCAGTGGTCACATGATCACCCTGACCACAACATGCCTAATTCCTGAACCCATCATAAAACTAATTAACAGTGACAATTCTATAAGAGTAACACATCTATTCAAGTGATTTTCCAGATATCTTCTACTATATAATAGTTAATTATATAATAAACAATAATCAATGTGTATATATTTTTTTACCTTCCACTTTGGCGTACTCGGATAAACGCTGGTAATTAACCAGCGCCGCCTGCTCCAGACACTTCCTGATCACGGCCTTCACCTCGTCCTGGGGCACCGGCGTCACGATATCCTTCATCAACACCTGGCAACCCAGACAGACACGTCCAGAAACAGAAAAGAGAACGTTTTTAAAGTTTTCTTTGTGATTTATGTCACACTTTCTTTGCCCCCAATCAGAATGTGCAGTTTTACAGTAAATATGAGTGGATACTGATGATGAGCTCAGAGAGGAACATATTTACTGATGAATTATGCATGTTGTGAAGATGACGCACCCTTTCCAGCAGAGAGAGCGTCGCCTTTAGAGCTCCCTCTGGCCGTCCAAATGGAAAACAGTACCTTGAGAATGTGAGTGAGAAGAAAGACGAAGAAAAAAACAACAACAGGATTTAAAGCAAATACACAAATAATTAATAAATGAATAAATAAATAGATTTTTTTTAATAAAAAATGTTTTTGTATAAACACATTTTGATTTTAATTCATATCTACTTTTACATTAAAATAACCACCACTACTTATAATAATAATAATAATAATCATGTTACAGTTAATTATTAATAACTAGTAGTGGTGGTGGTGGTAATAAGAGCTCCATATACTTTTTGATTTGAATTCATTTAATTAAAATTACACACAGCTGCAAATAAATCAAACAACAAAGAAATAAAAAAAAAGAATCATAAATGATATTTATAAATCAAATACAGGTAAAAAAAGGGTTCATTTATATAAAATTCAACTCATGTGTTTACTCGAATTGTATCTTGTATTTAATTATTTTTTTAAAGGTTTATTATTAATTAATATTTTTTTTATAATTTCCTCCCAGCCGTGTACCTGAAGTGTGTGATCTGGTTTTCGAGCAGCACTCGCAGTCGTTCTTTAATCTCCTCGAAGCGTTCGCGTTCCTCCACTGTGACAGTGCCGATTCCATCAGGCCTGAGGCGACACGTGAGCACGTGCGCACACACACACACACACACACACACGGTCAGAGAGAGAGAGAGAGACAAACACGAGTTAGCATTGCCACTCTGCTGGCTTGGGTTATAAAGGCGAGGGATTTCTACATGAGGTCATGTGTAGGGTCACATAAAGAGTAAGCACACACACACACACACACATACACACACACACACAGTTCTGGTGACTCTATTATATTGAATTTCCATGTCAGCATTGTGTATGTGTGTGTAAGAGCTCTGCATGTTGCAGCATGTGTGTGTGTGTGTGTGTGTGTGTGTGAGTGTGTATTGAGCTTTGGCTTTACTTAGACAGCTGAGAAGATGCTAGCAAAGTTTTAAATCAGGCCCCCATGCCGTAAACGAGGCAGAGAATTCCTGACGCGGTGGTACTGACGATGCTAAGAAGGAGTCGAGACGCCCGCGACTACGCCGCACCAGATTTAGTATCTCGACGCACCAGAAATGTGCAAAATGGAGCAAAGTAGGAGATTCTGGATCTCATCATGCGTCTACCCTGTCGCGTGATGCCACCGATGATCTAAGTGCATCACTCACGGCTGAGACATGCCGGCCTGAGCTCTTTCTGCTTCACACACTCGTCCGCATGCTGTTTGCAAATCGAGGTGTTTTCAGTCATGAACAGTAACCCTTCCATTCTCGAAAAAAATAAAATAAAAAGAGAAAAAAACACCCCCACCTAACACACACACGCTGGACCCCCTGTCTGGTGCGACACCCATGACCCCCCCTCCCCCACCACCACCCTCCTGTACCACTCTTTCTTGACCAGTGATAAGGAGCGTGTCACGTCTCCTGCTCTTCATGACGGCCCACGCCTCCTCAATCTCTCTCTCTCTCTCACACACACACACACACACACACAAACTGTTTATATCCTGATGCTGTCATGAACCATAAAGAGCCAGGCTTTTCTGCACACAAAGCATGTGTATGTCCAGGTGTCACATTCATCCCTGACTACTGATTTGTTCAATTTTTTTTTTTTTTACTTTTTCTTTTTGAAACAAATAATAAATAATAAATAATAAAAAAAAACTAGCAAATTAATGAATCCATTTCACACTAATTAACCTTTTCCCCCCTCTGCTCGAGAACAGGCGGCGCTACCGTTCTCATAACCCTACATGCCATCATGCATATTCAAAACGCGAGATGCAAATGAGACCCCGTGTAACAGTTATTAAAAACGGTAATCCAGATATGCTAATGAGGTCGTAGTGTCATATCCTGGGACGTCTGAGATACACACACACACACACACACACACTGTTGCCATCTGCAGTGCACCAGGGGTGTGTAGATGTGGATGTCTTATATGTGTTTTTTCTTTTATTGTTATTAGTATTAATATCTCGGTTATCCATATATACACCACCAGGAGAGGTTAAAGGTCAGGACCGTCTCGAAGTTATGAAGGGGGAAAAAGTAGACGAGAGAGTCGGACAGCGGAGGACACAGAAGGGAGGACAGGTCACTGACACTAGCGTGCCTGGAGGTCAGGACTGACAGGATGACACGTTGTCTTTCTTCCTTTCTCTATCGCTCTGACTCGGAGCTATATTTGTCGTCTTGTCTGAGGAGATCATAACGGGATGCGCAGACAGCCCGCTTCGACTCCATCCAGGTCCGTTAGACGCTAGTCTCTGGCATGGCATGACTGACAAGCCTGCCCCTTCCTACCGTCCGTTTGTGACAAATATACAGTGTTTTGTTTTGTTTTTTAATTCCCTTGGGGTTAAACAAAGGGTTAAATGGTTCAGCACCAGGGAGCACATTCTAACTAACACCGGAGTGTGTTACGTGTTACAGTACGTTCAGTCTCACCTTCTGAGCACGGCCGTCACCTGGGACTTCGAGTCCCGTTTTCTCATCAGCTCCACGAGTCTGAGCTCTTTTTTAGGCGGGGCTGGAGGAGCCGGGTGAAGGGGTGCAAGAAGATCAGTCTCACACACCGGCCATTTACTCAGCTCATACACTCTCTGACTTTATTCCACACACACAAGCATTCAGGAGGGGTGTAGCAGCATGAGGTCAGGTGGGAAATAAAAGAGAAAAAGATGTAAGAAATGCAAACTGAAAAAAATTTTGAAAGAAAAGTCGAACGTACAGTAATCATATGAGACAGAAACCAATCAGAGGGTAAATATTTATATTTGTGGATCTGGCAACGGTGAAGAGAAAAAGGATGAGCGGTTACATGCTTTACTCTTCACTCACACTGAAAAATGTTATTGATGAGCATATCCTGTGTGTTTTTACATTCAGGATCAAATACACAAACCCGCAATAACGTACCGAGCCACCGGTGCTGATTAAGAACAAGCCTTGACGATCAGTAAACACAAGAGCAAGAATGGAACCAGGACCTTCAGTGATTAAAAGTACCTTCTTTACCCAACAGTTAAAGAAGGAATAAGAGCCCCAAGTTGCACCCTCTTTAGATTTTTTATGGGCTCCTTGTTCCTCTTCAGTGCAGGTGGTATGTCAGCGAGGTTGTGCCATTGGCAGTGTATCACACCTTGACAGTTCAAGTTTGTTTCGGCCGTCATGTTGTCAAGCAAAATATTGATCAAAAAAGTTCTAGTCCTTCCGCTATTGTTGGTGGCTTAAAACCGCTTTTTTTCCTTCTTCTTCTTACGTATAATCGCATGTCCTTGAATAGCTCGTTAAAGTGGCCGAGGAGTGCAAAACAAAATAAAACTGAAAAACAAAATAACAAACCCGAAAACAAAATAACAAAACTGAAAACAAAATAACAAAACCGAAAACAAAATAACAAAAACGAAAACTAAATAACAAAAACGAAAACTAAATAACAAAAATGAAAACTAAATAACAAAACCGAAAACAAAATAACAAAACCGAAAACAAAATAACAAAGTCAAAAACTAAATAAATTTAAAAACAAAATAACAACACCAAAAACAAAATAACAAACCAGAAAACACAACGACAATTCACTCAAACCGCAAAAGGTAGGTATAGTTTGCGAATTAAATTCTTATTGCTGATCTTTAGTGGCAGATGTCTCATCCAATCAGCGTTAAGATGTTTTTCGCAAACCACACTTACCTTTTTTGGCTTGTTGATTCTTACTGCTAATTGGACAAGACATCTGTCACACAAAATATACAGAAAGTACTGCAGCCACACGGACATTTATATGTATTTTCATTTATGGGTTTATTTTAGTATTTTAGGATTAGACAGCGCTTTGCTCAACTAAGTTGTGTTAAATGTGCTCTAATAATGATTCTGACTTCCCTTGATAGTACTTCTTGTATGTCGTGAGTGACAGATGTCTTATCCAATCAGCAATAAGAATGTAATTTGCGAACTATACCTATCCTTTCCGGTTCAAGTGAATTGTTGTGTTTTTTCATGTGATATTTTGTTTCTGGATCGTTGTCGTCGTGTTTCCTGATTTGTTAGATTGTATTCGGTTTTGTTATTTTGTTTTTAAATTTGTTTTTTTTGTTTTTAAAATTGGTTATTTTGTTTTGCACTTCTCAGCCACGTAGTTTGTAGCTGTTACGTAGTGAAAGATGAGTCCCTAGCTTGGCTGTCTGGAGGCGCTAGGGGCTAGAGAAGGAGGTACAGTAGGTGTGTGAACATGAACACTTGTGGAGGAAGAAGTTGTTTTCTTTCTTTCTTCAAAGCACATGCAGTTTAAAGGTTAGATGATGTTAAGTAAAAAGTAACCAATAAAAAAAAAACACCTTTACATCTAAATATTTATTGTGTATGAATGGGCTTTTCTACTGATCAGAAAGGTTGCTGTATCAAACCCCTCCAGCTCTGCTTTATCATTATGTCATGGTTAAGAACACAAAGTGAAAAAATATATCTTTTTTAAAGTACCAAGCATGAGATCCCATAGCCCGTGTGGTTGAGATGAGCTGATGGTTGCTGGTTTAAACCCCAGGTGACACTGCTTTCGCATTCTCTTTAGCTCAAGGTTAAGAACAGTGAAAAACACTATAAATGTGGCCGTATGTATGAGGACATAAAGTACATGTGGATGTGCGTTGTCTGGTTTGAACCTCAGCAAGGTCTGCGTTTGCTTTATCACTAAAGTGAAAAGCTCTCTTAAAAACAAGCTCAAGTATGAGATCCTGTAGCTCATGTGTACGAGAGTTTGCCTCCTGTTGGTGAGGTTGCTGGTTCCAGTTCCTAACCACAACTCCTTTTGCATTATGTACATTTCAAAGTCATGTCCAATCAACTGATTTCACTACACCTATCAAGTTGTAAAAGCATCTCAGGGATGATCAGCGGGAAACACTGAGCTCAATTTAGGGATTTCAAACAAACTTCTTTCACCTTCCACGTAGTCATTATGGGGTATTGTTTGTAGAATTTTAAGGGAAATAATGAAAAAAAAACTGTAACACACTTTATCTGTAACCATGAAGCACCATTTCGTTCGATGTTCTGTGCCCCCACTCCACCTTTTCTCTGCATTCCTGACCTGCTTACACAACTCACAGTCACATACCTCAGAGAGGGGCTGGATTCGACCCAGCAATCTTCAACCTTAGGTGCAAGGCTTTTACCACTACACTACTGTGTTTTATTTACAGTGCTGTGCAAAAGTCTTACACACCATATTATATGCTGTACCAATTTTGTTATATATGGTTGTCATGTCTGCATAATTATGTACAAAATCATTCAGTATTTCCAGCAAGCTCAGTAAAACCTAACAGCCGTTTTACTTATAGTAAAGAAGATCCAAAAGATGCTTTTGAAAACATTCCTGCATAAAATAAACTTCATAAAGAGTAATAAAGAGCAATAAAGTATATTATAAGTAAAACAGCTGTTAGGTTTTACTGAACATGCTGGAGAATATTCGTTCTTCTGATAACTTTGTCACACTCGCTCCTTTATATTTTTATGCAAATCCCAGGAGCGTACATTTGTTTTTTTGTTTCCATCTTATACTATATTTTTTTCTTTACAGCCATGCATATATTCTCCTGTAATGTTATTTATTTATTATTTTTTAAGTAATATATGTACATATATACAAAATTGGTACAGCATATAATATTGTGCCTAAGACTTTGGCACAGTACTATACAGTATGTAGGGTTGTAATACCTGAAACAGAAAAAAACTGAATAACTTGTCATTGTCGCTCTAATGTATAAAAAGTGAACCAGGAACCTCAGGGGTGAGAAGCAAGCACATTCCCACAGAGCCAGAGGCTCACACAGCTACCCGTAACAGCCTTAATTTGACCTGATGTGTGACTGCTCACTGTCCGCTCTAGTGGATGTGTGAATGTGTGTTTCAACGTGATGATTATGATCTCACAGGTACCAGGGGCTCAGTGGTCTCAGCTCGAGAGCCTTGAGGATGTCTGATGAACAGAGGATTATTTAGGATTCCTTTGTACAATTTTAAACTTTACAGTGACCCTGAAGCTTTTTTCAAGCTTGAACATCCAGCCGAGGGTTGATTATTGGGAGTTGGTGAGAAGGGAATTTTATTTAAAACTGGAGAGTTCAAAACATCTGCGCAGTCATTCTAGATTGATTCACAATTTATTCTGGAGTAGAATAAAGACTTTGAATTTGCTATATGTTTCCGCATTTGTCGGTTTGACGCTCACTTTTATTCAGTGATTTATTCACATATAGCCAAAACTAAATAGGTTCTGATGAATGAAAAAAATTAAAATGAGCAAAGAAATAGTTTAGCGTGAGAAATGAGACGATAACGGAGAAGAGAAAGAGACGAACGTGTGATAAATAAGGGGGACCTACAGTACCTGTTGCCGTGCACGTGTGACGCACAAAACGCGAAGCTGTAGTGAAGCAGCGTGGGGTCGATCATCGCTCCGTTCTCAGCTCTTTCTAACAAGTCGCTCAGGTAGCACAGGTGTCTGTGGCAACCCCGTACGCCGTTTCTGGCGCAGTACTCGTCCAGGACAAACACCTGACCAGGACTAAACCAACCCTGCAGAGAAGGACAGAGTGGACAAGTCAGACATCTCAATCACTTCCTGATGTGAGGTTTAAATACAAGAAATGTAAAATGTAACAATTTTTTAAAATAAATCAGTGAATCACGTAGAAAGGAATCATGTTGTGTTTGAATCGGGTCCACGCACCAGGCAGGAGTAGGAGTCGTTTAGTCTGTGGTCCAGCGTGAGGCGCTGCACCATCTCGAACAGCGAGGAATGATCGAAGTTACAAGGGTTCGCTGAGATGAACTCGTCCATCCCGTGTTTCTGCGCACGGTCTGCGTCTGTGTGTGCGGAGAAACAATCAGGATTACAGAACACACACTTACAGTAGTCTTGAACAACAGACACTACTTTTTAAATAAAATGAATTAATTAATTAAACATGCTTCAAAATTTCGTCTTAAAAGAATACATCATTTAACGTTTCTCTTTTAAATGAAAAAAAAAAGAAAGCTGTAATAATTTAACTTGCTAAAATCAAACCTGAGATGGATTTATCTTAGTATAGGCTTTTCTCATTTAAATAAAAAAGATTTTTTTTTAAACAATGAATTAAAATCTTAAAGTATTTTATAAGTCCTTTCATTAACATAAATATATTCACATTACTACTAATAATATTTTTTTCTCCTGAATCAAATGAATCATTTTCAAAACAATTCTTAATATATAAAAAAGGTTATTATAATGAAACCAGCTTTTTAAATACTAAACCAGTAAAATTTTCTTATTCAATTTATTTTTTAGAAAATTATATTATTATATTACTATACTATATTATTTGTTACGGTCATTCAATACAAAATACTAAATTATGACCAATCTTAATTGACCTGTTAGTTGGTTAGCTAGTTAGCGCATATAACAACGTAACCTTTACTTACACTCTTCAAAAAAAAAAAAAAAAAAAACTGACACACATATTAAATACTGCTTTGTTCAACTTTAATCTTAAATCAAACTACTCGAGTCATGTGACATGCAGTGGTTGTGTCCATTAAGTTGTGTAGATTTGGTCAGAGCCGCGTAATAGTGGAGACGATACTCATACAGCAGACTTGATAAAGTTCCAGAGATTCTCTTTATAATCCTGCTCTTATACAGAGCCGTCGTTAGTCAACTAATTTCTCAATCTGGCTGCTCCAAATAATCCTCAACCCCCTAAAACGGCTTTTACTGAGCGCTCCTCGTCCACACAGCATCGTCCATCTCCATTCAGCAGATCGCCCACAGGCCCTGGACCCCCCCAGGGTCGGTCTAATTAAAGCAACCCCGTGCCACTAACCTGTTATAGGGAGAGGACCAGCCCAATACGCCTCTCTTACCACACACACACACACACACACACACACACACACACACTTCCCTTATCCCCCTGTCCATGCAGCTATTGTCCATTAAGGAGACTACATAAATCCAACAACACATTTTCACTTTCCTCCCTGGTTAGTGGGCTTAGGTATTACATCAGGGCCTGGGCAAACAAGCAGAGCCCGGTGGCTTAATCCAGTCCGCTCGGGGGGCTTTTCTCATTCTAATGCACCATTTCAGACAGAGCTTAAAGCCTATACTGCAGGCTGGTGCCCATTCACCATCAGCAGCCTACCGAGTGCCTGCGCTTTGCATCTGAATGCAGGAACAAGGCTTAACCCTCACCTGTGTTTAAGGGTTACCCGCCTGCCACATACCGTTTATTTATTTCTTGAGTGCACAAACTTCTCCTTTAGCCCATCAGATGGCTGTCCCAGCTATAAAAATTCATCATTTTGTTTGAGTTCACACACCAAACTGTTAAAGAGATTTCATTTCCCAAAAATTATGTGACAAGTGAGGAGAATCTAATATATATATATATATATATATATATATATATATATATATATATATATATAATAAAAAAATATTTGGGATTTTCTAAATAAATCCCAAATATTTTTTTCATAGATATTAAGTCTATTAACAATCATTAAACCACTTTATCATTAAACCACAACCATTTGTTGTCAGATTCCGAAACCTGACGATGTTTATCTTTAAACATTTGAAATAAAATCAAACCCAAGCTGAAACAAAGGCATCCACGTGAACCCCTAAGTCAAAAAGGTGACATTGTGTCCCTCTAATGTGTCGGAATCTGAGCTTGTCATGTCGTTTTGACGTTAGCGGAGGGTACGCGCGGCTCTGGACAGTAACTCACCATGACACTAGTCGGCTCCGGACAAGCAGGCCAGAGCTGAACTGACACTGATTGATGGGAAGCTCTTCATTTATAGATCCGCTCTCTAGAAGCGTCCACGCTACAACATTTGGGGCTATTTAGTGCTTCTCGTTTTGGATGCCCTGACCCCCTCATACATGTATATCCACACACACACACACACACACACTAAAGATGACACAGTCTAAGATTAGGCCCACAGGCACTGAGTGACAGCTCTGGAGCTTCTTTGTGGTAAAAAGAATAGAAGAGAAGAAGAGTGACAGCGCAGGGCCGTGTTTAATCACAGCGTTTCTAAATTAATCCCCTCCTTCAATATGGCCGCCCTCATCGGCCTACAGAGACACGGGCGAGTTCTGTCAGCGCTGATTTCTACTATTTCTGTCTCTTTTAAAGAGCTCTGATTGACATGGACACTTTTGATTGACAGGGTCACTGTTTCTTTTTTCATGTTTGAGTTTCTTAGAATCATTTTGCGATATCTAGAAATGTGCGTTTTAAATCATGTTTTCCAATTTCTAGCAGTAACATAAATGACTGGCATATATAAGTTATTATTTATATCTAAAAACAATAATAAAAATCTTAAAGTATAGTACAGTATAGTCATTGATGTATGTGGTGAGGTTTTGTGTAAGAACATGTATGTAAGGAGTCTCCAGTCTCAGTGGAGTGATTTACATAGCATTACTAGTACTGTCTATTTATTTCTCATATAAACTATTATTTTCTTTTGAATTGCATTTTATTTTAACTTAAAGCAGATTTATGAATGTTTTCTCGTGTATTTCCACTAGATAATCCAGGAAAATATGTAAGTCACATCAGAACCATTTTTTAAAGAATTAACCTGAGTTCAGTTTTACACACAATTTAATTTTTGTTTTATCTTTTTTTTACTTTATTTTTATCCATGTTCAAACATAAAAAAAAAAATTCCTATATGCAAATTTTTATGCTTTAATGCAATGCTGACATTTGAACATAATTCAGGCTTTTTTTCCCCTTAATTATTAGTTTAGTTTATAAAAAATGCAAATTTTTTTCAACTGACTTAATTACATTTTTTTCTAATTTGAATAATTAATTATTATGTTATTATTATAAATAGAATACATGTTCATTATTGTTATGATTATTATTATTATTATGATGATTATTATGATTATTTTTATTATTTAAATATGATTTGACGTTAAGAAAAAACATTAAACTCTAGTGCCACAGGTTACCACAAGTTCCTCACAGTATTTAATTAAACTAATTTATTCTATAAATAAATGAAACATTCTTTTTTTGGTTTGTTTTAGGACAAGCTTACGAGGTCGAGTATTAATTTGACGTGATATTATTCATTAATGACCAACAATCATTACAGCAAGGTACATTTTTGGCAGTTTGTGTAAAATTTATTGGGAAAATGAGCGTGTATGTTTTTATCCAGGGTAAAAAAAATATTTAAATCCACAGATGAATGTTCAGGTGTATGTAGGAAAGTGTCCTCTTTCATTTGAAGATTTTTATTTTGTCTTTCTAAGTAACATGGGCTGCTGAGAAGGGAAAGACAGTGTGAAACAGCAAGTCGTTATTTGGTAACATTCCACTGATAGCTTCCAGAAATAATCAGGTTGTAAACACACTGTTTAATTCATGGGGTGTCACTTTTAACACGGTAATTACCAGCTGCTGAGAGGTGCTGAGCGCGCCGGCGCTTCAGCCAAACCAGTAGTTTCAATGAATTCATTTAGAGCAATAAATCCACAACTGCTGCGGTTGGAGAAAAAGCTCCGTAATTAAGTCATCAACATTTCCATCAATGCCGCTTGGTCTCCGTTTGGATGAAAAAAAAAAGTCTGATTGTGGAGCAGCATGTTGGATAAGAACATTCATCTTGATTTAATTTTGTACGTGTATGTACGTATGTATGTGTGTATGTGTTGGTGTATAGAGAGAGCATGAGACAGGCAAGTATGCACAGATTTCAAATCTAAAAAAAATAATTTAAAGCACATTCCCAAAGACTGCTGTGACGAAACAAAGACACAGAAGAAGAGGAGAAAAAGGAGACAAATGCATGCAAGTACAAGTGAGTGAAGAGAGACAGACGTACAAATACAAAAAGGGGCTGAAAGAAACTATTCATACATTATACATACATTATACATACATGTATATAGTATTGATACAGACACTGTACATACAAAGAAGAAAAAAGAAAGAAGCTGAAAGAAAAAAAATGATTTTTAAAAGAGTGATCAATAAGAGAGTAATTTGCAAGAAATTGATCTTTAAGAGAGTGGTTTATAAGAGAGTAAACTATGAGAGGTTAAATTTTATGAGAGTGATCTATAAGACTGCATGGTCTATAAAAGAGTTATATACCCAAGAGTAACCTATAAGAGAGTTATTTACAGTATGAGAGAGTGATCTATAAGAGGGTGGTGTATAAGAGAGTCATTTATCAGAAAGTGATTTATAAGAGAATAATTGATGAGAGCGATCTATATAAGAGTAAACTGTAGAAGAGTAAATCATACAGTATGTGTGTGAGCTATAAGGGAATCTGTAAGATAGTTGTTTATAAGAGAGTGATCTATAAGAGTCGTTAAAGCTTAATGATGTATAAGAGTCATTTATGAGAGAGTGGTCTACTGTATAAGAGCATTATTTATAACTTTATAATCTTTAAGAGAGTTATTGACAAGAGAGTTATGTATAAGAGAGTGATCTATACAACATTGATTCTATAACTGCAGACATGCTGTATACCTGCTGCTAAACCATGCATTCGTGTATTCAACTGGCATTGTTGTGGGAATATTTTCCTACAGGTTACTAGAGAATTCCAGTAGGGGGCACACCGGAGAATTTAATCAGATGGTTTTGCATGAAGAAAATAAACATGGCGACACTTAATCATGGCGAGCATTAATTTCTAAGGACATGCACAAGCCATGAGCCCAGCCAATGCAGGATAGCGTCATGGCAGCCACCAGGTGTTTGCGTTCGTGTAGTTTAAGTCTACTTTAGCCCCCAGAGAGTGATCTTTAAAGGAATAATCTATAAGAGAGTGATTTATTATAGACTGATCTATATAAAAGTGATCTATAACAGAGTGTAATAAAGTGAGAAGGTATTTCACTACAGTTTTTAATTTACATTTCACATATTTTATTTCACTTTTATTAAATAAGCAATCAAACTGGGAACTAACAGCCTGAAAAAAGAAAAAGAGTGTATTTGTAACCCTGTGTTTGCATGAGTCTGTGGGGTGTTACACTTACAGAACTGTGAGATTGGAGCATCAAGCTGCGGCGCTGTTCCTCCTTTAGCGTTGAGTTTTTGGACCTGTGTTGGGGGGATGGGTTTGTGCGACTGGCCCGTGGCTCTGTACATGGCCTGAACCCACAGGATCCGGTCCTGCTCATCATCGCTGGCGAAGATCACAGTGTCTCCTTCCTTCACAGCGTTAAAGAAAGTCCTGCCTCCATCCAGCCCTGCACCCAGAAACACACACTTCATAAACTTATAAACAACAATAGGATAATAGATAAAATGTTATATCATAATTTCATACATGACAACTTTAATGAAATAAATAAAATTCATACTGTTTTTATTTCAATAATTAATTTTCTTGCTTATTTTAAAGTTGCATGTTTCAAAATATATTTAAAAAAATGTAAATATTACAATTTATATTTACAATTTATTTTTAAACCAAAAAACCTAAGAAAAAAATATAAGGTTTAATTTTTATTTAATACATTTTATATTAATTTTACATTGTATTTGAATTTAATAAAAAATAGATTGAACAGAATTTTCACACATTTATTATGTATAATAGTTTTAGATTATACCCTTCTGTTGCTCGTTTATATGAATAGAAATGATGGGAACAAAATTTTACTAAATATATTAATTTATACATCTTAATATGAAATTAATTTACATTACATAAATATAACAAGAATTTCATCAGATTTTTATAAGACAAAATCTGAATGATACACCTTGACAAATCTAATTAACAAACAAGAAGCTTCATTTGTAATGTGTGAAGAGCCACTGAGTTTAATTAAGACTAATAAATCATCTCTAAGCATGAATCCACAAAACAGTCAACATTCTGATCAAATAAATCCTCATTATGAAAATTCTGCGTGTTTTCTTATTTAACTGGAATAATAACATTCTCAGGCATTATTCATGATAATAGCACAATTAACACCGTGTTACAAGTCTACATATGTTACTTTGACAAACATGATGACTACAAGGTAAAAAAAAAGCGCAAAATGTTACATATATTCATGTTCATGGTAGGATTCCTTTACAACACAACAGTTTATTTTTAAAGTTTATACGACTTTACAGAATTTAATTGTGTGTACTGTATTAAACTTCCTGTATCAGCTAATATGCCAACATTTAGCACAAAATACCAGGAAATTTGTTATTAACAAAAGAAAACACATGTATAGTAATGTAAAGTTTTGTCATGGGTCTATAGGGCTAAAAAAGACAATGTTGAACATTTTGAACACACACATCTACATAGAAATGGTCATAGCTAATTTTATATGTACTTTATTTTACCATACATAGTTTAATAAAGTACATATTATATACGTAGACTTGTTCTTGTAAATTTTATATGGAATAAAAAAAATCTATCAACAACTAAAGAATAATTTTATTATAAATTAATAAAATTATCATTTTTTTAAATTTACTATTTATTTTTGTTTGTTTTTAATGTTACTTTCTAAATAAAATATTTTAAACTAAAAACCTGATCCATATACGGCATATTTCTCTGATGCTTTATTCACTATTTAAAATTGTACTTTTTTCACAGAAACCAGAAACAAAGTGAACCAAGCCTACGTTGTTTTGTCAAATGAGAGGGATGCCATGGACAAGTACTGTATATTTCTGAATCTCTTGCTGCTGGCATCACCCGCCCTTATTCATCACCCGCTGGGGCAGGATTCTTCTTCGTGGCTAAGAAGGACAAGACTTAATGACCATGCATCGATTACAGAGGTCTTAATGAGATCACTGTTAAGAATCGTTACCCTCTTCGCCTGATGTCCACAGCCTTCGACCTCCTTCAGGGGGCTAATATCTTCACATAACTCGACCTGCGTAACGCCTATCACCTTGTCAGGATCAGGGACAGGGATGAGTGGAAGACAGCTTTTAACACCACATCAGGACACTACGAATATCTTGTAGTGCCATTTGGACTAGCCAATGCACCAGGTGTCTACCAATCTTTGGTGAATGACGTTCCTAGGGAATTCCTGAATATCTTCGTATTTGTTTACTTGGATGACATTTTGACTTTCTCCCGTTTACTGGATGATCACAAGCTGCATGTTTGCCAAGTTCTTCAGAGGCTCCTTGAGAACCAACTATACGTAAAGGCAGAGAAATGTGAATTTTATTATCAGACCGCCTACTTCCTGGATTTTATCATCGCCCTGTCTAAGACCCAAACGGATCCAGCCAAACTGAAAGTGGTAACCGACTGGCCAAGACCGTCTACCCGGAAAGACCTCCAGCATTTTCTTTGGTTTACTAACTCCTACCCCCAATTTATTAGGAAGTACAGCTTAGTGGCTCAATCGCACTCACATCCACTAAGGTTCCTTTTTACTGGTCTGATGAGGCAGAGAAGTCATTTGTCAAGTTAATGGACTGGTTCACCTCAGCACCCATCCTCACGCAGCCGGATTCCGCCCTCCAGTTCATAGTGGAAGTAGATGCCTCAGACTCCGGTGTGGGGGCCATACTTTCTCAGAGGTCTTCAGCCGATGGTAAATTGCATCCTTGCTGCTTCATCTCTCACCGCCTTTCTACCCCTGAGAAGAACTATGGTATCACTGACCAGTAGCTGCTTGCGGTAAAACTGGCGGAATGGAGACACTGACTTGAGGGCACAGAGGTCCCGTTTCTCATCTGGACTGATCATAAAAACCTTGAATACCTCAAGTCAGCTAAACGCCTGAACTCTCGCCAAGCCAGATGGTCATTGTTCTTTTCTCATTTTAACTTCTCTCTATCTTATCGACCAGGGAACAAGAACACCAAACCCAATGCCCTCTCTCGCCAGATGATTCGCCTCCACCACCTATACTGCCACCACAATGTCTCATAGGAGCGACCTTACTAGATGTCGAGGCTCTGGTCAAGCAAGACTCTGGTCAAGCGGAAACCCGGCACACCAGAAACACCACCTGGCAGGCTCTTCATGCCACCATTAGCACTTCCACAATCCTAGAATGGGGACACAGTTCAAGATTGGCCTGTCACCCCGGAGGAGCCCGTACTCTTGCACTAGTCCAACAGCGCTTCTGGTGGCCCTCTATCAGACAAGATACTCAACAGTTTGTATCTGTCTGTGATGTCTGTGCTCGCAATAAAGCCCGCAATAAACCCCCAACAGGCCTCCTGAGACCACTCCTAATTCCCCATAGACCATGGTCCCACATAGCACTAGACTTCGTCACTGGACTTCCAAACTCGAATGGCTACATGTGCATCTTAACCTTCCTCAATCGTTCTTCTAAAGTGGTTCACTTTATTCCCCTGTCTAAACTCCCCTTGGCCAAGGAAATGGCAAAGTTACTCATCCTACTTGTGTTTCGCCTTAACGGTATTTATGTAGACATTGTTTTTGACCGCAGACCCCAATTCTCTGCCCAATTCTGGACAGCATTTTGTAAACTCGTTAGTGCTACCCCTAGCCTCTCCTCTAGGTATCACCCTCAGATCGACAGCCAGACTGAGAGCCAATCAGGACCTTGAAACAGTGATTCGATGTATGACCTCCCAAGACCCACACTCCTGCAGCCGGATACTTCCAACGTCTTCCACGGGCCTCTTACCATTCCAGTGTTGTCTTAGCTACCAACCTTCATTTGTTTTCATCCCAAGAGGAGGAGGTGGTGGTTCCCTCGGCCCAAGCCTTCATACATTGCTGTAAACGGACCTGGCAACGTGCATGAGCTACTGTAGGCTTCGCCATGCAATAACCCTATTTAAGCCGCAAGCAGATCGCCGCCGTTTAACTGCCCCAACCTACCACGTTGGGCACAGAGTCATGCTCTCCACCCGTAATGTCCCCCATAAAACAACTTCCCACAATACATCTCCCAGGTTCACTGGGCCCTTCACCATCTTCCAAATCATCAATCCTTGCAGAGTCAGGCTACTCTTGCCATCCACAACGCGTTGGATCAATCCATCGTCTCCCAGATAAGACCGATAGATTTATGTCCATTAAATGTCTCGCTCCAAACATCGGGCGCCGCGATCGTGCACACTCTGCCTTAGTCAGAGATTCACACTCTTTTGAAGATCCCCTTTCACGCTCTGCTTCCGGGGTTGTGGAGTTCCCCCTACATCATCGACCCGCCTCTCTCGTCATAGGGGATTCCCCCATTCAACCTGCTCACTCACACGTGCAGCCTCTCTCCTCTTTGCTCCTGCTGCGCCTGCAAGGTGAACCTCCTTTGTGCTTTTCCTTTAATAAAGCTGTTTGTCTGCAATTGGGTTCACTTCCGTTCAGTCACGCCCCTGACAGGTTTCCACATCAAACAACAAATACTCACAAACATGAGGAACTGTACCTACATAAAACATTGTGTAAATATTTGTTGCATACTTTTTAAATGTACAATTTGTTTTTTGGATTTAAAAACCTTCTGCTCGCTCCCATAAACTGAACGAATCAGAATTTCCACCCTGGGAGTGACTGACCTCTTTAGTAACTTTGTGTTTTTTAGATTTTCCTTTTTTTTGTATTGGGAAATTGTGGTATGTACAAATCAGAAAAGTGCTGAGATAGGATTGGATTGGAGTTACCTGGCTGAGGGTCGGTGTAGTCCACAGTGTAACCATCCAGTTGGAGAAGCTCCACCGGTTCGGCTTTCTTCTCTCTGTAGCTGCACATGGCGAAGGTGTACTGACTCACCTGGAGATGAGAACGTTAAAGAAATGCACAGAGTTAGATTTATAAGCCAGTGTAGAGGAAAAACTCTGACATAAGCACAAGAGGAGGACACCTGAGGACCAAACCCTTTAGAGGAAGCTATAGAGGAACCAGGCCTCAAAAGGGAACCCGTGCTCTCCTGGGTGATAATGAGTGATTATATAATATACCATTATCAGAAAAACCACAGGAGAGGTGCGATGTCTGTAACAGTTCACCCATTTGAAACGCATGTAGACATGCCAATAAAAAAACAATGCCAGGAGTTATCTGTCCAATCTATGTAGCATATTTGTTTTTGGTTACATATTTTAGCAATGTGTATTTGGAGACAATTTGTCTCAGCCACCTTGGGCGGTGATCAGGAGCTTGGCTTAAATCCTGCCAATCAAACGTGAGTGATGAATGAGCGAATGTGAACATGAGCCAGGCGACCCTCTCCCATCAACCCTTCCTCTGTCATATCAGGGCCAGGCGTATCAATCTGACTCGCCCTGTAAGTGGCGTCTTCCTCTCACCCTGCGCCCAGAGTGACACCGTCAATTTAATGTCATGTGTGTGACGGCAGGGCTCGCCGTGCCTCCTGGCTCACAAGCCGTCTCTGCAGCGAGCAGGTGCCTCGGGGACCCATCACGCACCCCTCGTCCTTCCAGCCAAGCCTCCCTCCCCCGTCACACAGGGGCGCTAAAGTTCGAGGCTCCCCGTGTTTCGGCTGACCTGCTGTCAAACCGACAGTTAAAGGATTTTAAATCACTCTGGCTCCCTGATTAGCCTGGTATGCCTCGGCCTTTTAAAAGACCTCGTCATTGTTGTTGTTGTTCTATAAATTGCATTGTGCGTGGGAGAGAAAGACAGAGAGAGAGAGAGAGAGAGAGAGAGAGAGAGAGAGAAAAGTGAGTGTCGGCGAGCTGCAATCAATGGGATATTACTGGCTGAGAAGAGACGCCCCTGGTCACTGACAGGCATTAACATATTCACAGGCTCGAGACTGAGTGAGCAAGCCACTGTGTTACGAAGAGATGAAGAGACAGAAGAAAGAGGGGAGTGAGTGTGTGTGTGTGTGTGTGTGTGTGTGTGTGTCATGGGGGTTAGACAGCCAGCTGTTCTGCAGCGTCGCCTCCAGACTGCAGAATAATTAGACTTCACTTTGCATCATAAATATTTGCCTTGCGCCTTCGGTTTAGCCAATGCCACTGGGAGCTCAAAGCCACACAGGAACAGAAGCACAGAGTGCTGGGAAGAAGAAGAAGGAGAAGAAGAAAAAAAAAACAAGAAATAGGAAGAAAAACACAAAGGCAAAGTATGACTAGAGAAAAGAAAAAGAAAAAGATAAAGAAAGCGACAAAATAGTAGAAGAAGGTAATGATAATGATGGTGAAATGAAACAGAAGAAACAGTAGAAGAAGTGAATCTCTGATCATTCTATCCTGAGGGTGTACAGTTCCTTACACTTGACCTCGTCGGCCAATGCTCCTCAGATCTACACAGCCTTTAATTAAACACTTCTGAATAACTGATCAGTAATGAGCGTCTCGGACGAGTGAGAAAGTGGCCTCTGTGTAATAAAGTGGGTGTGGCCTGTGGGTAATAAAGTGGGTGTGGTGTTTATAATGAAAGAGGTGTGGTCTCTGTGTGGTAAAGTGGGCATGCTCCATGCAAAATAAAGGATACAAGGGTTATATGTAATAAAGTGGGTGTGGTCTCTGTGTAAAAAAAATAGGTGTGGCCTATGTGTAACAATTTGGGTGTGACCTTAGGTTTATGAATTAGGTATGGTCTGTGTGTAATGACAGAGGCCTGGCCTCTGTGTAATAAAATGGGCGTGGTCTCTGTTTAATAAAGGAGGCATGGCCATTTTTAATAAATTGGGTGTGGCCTGTGGTTATTAAAGCAGGTGTGGCCTCTGTGTTATAAAGTGGGTGTGGCCTCTGTGTGATAAAGTGGGTGTGGCCTGTGTGTAATAAAAAAGGCTTGGCCTCTGTGTGATAAAGTGGGTGTGGCCTGTGTGTGATAAAAACAGGCCTCTGTGTAGTAAAATGGGCGTGGTCTCTGTTTAATAAAGGAGGCATGGCCGCTTTTATTAAAGTGGGTGTGGTCTGTGGTTAATAAAGCAGGTGTGGTCTCTCTGTAATAAAGTGGGTGTGTCATCTATGTAATGAAGTGGGTGTGGTCTCTGTGTAATAAAGAAGGCATGGCCTGTGTATAATGAAGTAGGTGTGGCCTCTGTTTAGTGGGTGTGGTCTTTGTGGGATAAGGTGGATGGCGTCTGTAAAATAAGGTGGGCGTGGTCTTTGTGCAGTAAAGCGGGCGTATTTAATCAAGTAAGTGTGGTCATTGTGTAATAAAGTAGGAATAAACTGTGGCTTTACCACAGTTTAGAAAGTGTAGGATTCGTGTAATCTCCAGGTCTCTGGTCTCATTCACCGTTTTTTATTCACATGAAAGGAAGTGTATATTCTTCATATCCGTCAGTCATAGTGAAAGAGGTGTGGCATCTGGGCTTGTTAAAGGAGGCGTGGCTTCACACTACTTAAACATCACATAGTATCACATCAGAACAGCTCTAAATCTCTGTGTACTGCACTGCTTGCTGATTTACATGCATATTTTATTCAAGAAGAGTTACACATAGTAAGTCGTCATTTATATTTATTTTCTTTTCCTGTTCTGTCAGAGCTCTTTATGGTACACAACGTCACCGCTCCAGGAATCGCTGACTACAAAATGAGCTTAAATTACCTGATGGAGTGTAATAATCTCTGTACGAGACATACACAAGGCAGGGAGGAACACTAAATCCACATCACTTCATCTCTGTCTGATCTTTACAGCATTTAAACCCTACATTTAAGTGACAGATGGACTAACACACGTTCACCAGACTGCTTCCACCCAGACCCATCAGGACAAAAACCAAAAGACACTGGCAAAGAGAGAAAGAGAGAGCGAGAGAGAGGAAGAGGGAGAGGGAGGGAGAGAAAGTGAGGTGTGAAACAGAAAATAAACAGAAATATACAGGACCATGTCGAGCGGAAAACAAAACAGTCACTCACACACACGCACACGCACACACACACACACACACACACACACACACACAAGGATGCTCAGGAACATAATTGACCAGAACATGCTGGACTGGAAATTTTCACTTGCATGCCCACACACACACACACACACACACACACACACATACAGGTCAGGAGTTTGTTAAAGCTGAGATCATGTGTGAAAGCACAAGATTTTATCATTTAATTATACTGTATATTATTTTTTTATTATTCTTTAAAAAAACAACTATATGTACACATGTTTATTTAAAATTTTAAAAAGCTTAGAATCGTTGATTAACTAATTATTATTATTATTGAGTTTGACACATTTTTATAAAGCAACTTTGGGTGAAACTAAAATAACATTCAAATTAGTAAATACATAAGTAATATTCAAATAGTAAATAAATAAACAGCAAATAATAATAATAATTATTATTATTATTTTTAGATTTCTTTGTGACACATTTTGTAAATAAACTTTGGATGTTCAAAAAACAAATGTACATAAACAAATAAATAAATGATGAATATTTAAATAGTAAATAAATAAATGAATTAATAAAAAATAATAAATAAATAAACTAGTTTATCAACATATGACAAAGCAACAAAATATCAACATGTTATTATTAGTATTATTATTACTTTGTAATACATTTTTGTAAAGAAGCTGGATGTTTAAAGGAAAAAAATATAAATTAATCAATTAATTATTAAATAGTTATTATTAAGTAAAATTTTCTGTAAAGCTACTTTCATCAGTATAAATGTGGTATACAACTTAAATTCAAACAGACAGTCAGACAGACAGATAAATAGATAGATAGATAGATAGATAGATAGATAGATAGATAGATAGATAGATAGATTGTCCGCAGATAGAGATCAGCTCTGCTCTCCTGTGACACGGTGCTCAGGTGAACCTGAGATAGTGAACCGCAGCAGAAGACGAGCTCGCGCTCCATCCTTAGACACACGTGTGACAATAACAAGTACAAACCTAAAAGCCAGGACATACCTGCACCAAGACAAAGAACCTCTTCTTCCACCTCTTCCACACGTTCTTTCCGATGGCCCAAAGGTATCTGCACATGATCACAGCACAGGTGTAAAGACAGGTGTAAGATTGCACTGTACGCCATGCAGCACACACCTCACACACTCATTACACACACTCCTCACACACTCCTCACACACTCCTCCCGGGCAAACAACGCGAAGAAACTGAATTTTGGATATTAACAGCTCTCAGTTTGGACTCGTTTGTTAAATACAGCTCTTATGTGTGTTATAACAGATGTGATTGTTGTATTTGTTGCAAAAGCTTGATAGTTATTGGCACAACAAAACCAGTTTGTGGTTTGTGTAAGGAGTTTTGTTTGTGAGAATGTGTGTGCTGCCCTCTGCTGGACAAATACTTGTAGCACATCTATATAAAATGCTGTTGTATGATGAAGTGGTTCTCAGCCTTATTCCTGGATATTGTAGTGTTTTTTCCCTGCACTTCTACATCAAAGTCAATTAGAAAAAAGGCTGGTTATTAGTTCATTAGTTAAATTAGATGGGAGCTAAAAAAGCAATAAAATGTGCAGGGCCGTGGTATATAAAAGTTGATGACGTAAACTCACTTCCCTTCTCATCTGTTCCAAACACTCAGCATTCAGCATCACCAGTATATTAATCACCAGCCTGATCCTCTGGTCATCATTTGTACCTGTTTCTTACTGGTTTGTGTCGTAAGTTGACATTGACATTAAATGTAAGTGTAACCATAAAAAAAAATAATAAATGATGTTTTGTTCATTAATAAATGAAAAAATATAATCAGTGGCAAATTCGCTGTGGCATAAGATGAATAAAATACTTTGGGCACATGCTTCTTAAAAAAAAAACAATCTACTTGACAGTAAATCTGCTTCAAGTTCAAGTAGTTCAAGTTCAAGTCTTCACGCTGGGCCACGTTATACACCACCTGGATTCTTATGTCATGGATTAATGTAACTTTATTAGTAATTGACTTGAATTTATTGTACAACACTTTGTATTTAAATGTGCCAAGTAAATACATAAATAAACACATTTTACTTCACCTATATTCAGACATCACTATAGCTTTGAAGGTTCACATGTTTTACAGTATAACATTGTCCAGTAGATGGCGCCAAAAACCAATAAATAGTCAGAGAAAAAACAATTTGGAGCAGAGACTTCTAAGAGGATTCAGTAGAATATATCCTGAGCGTCTGTAATTTCTATTTTTTTTTTATATTAAAATGGCTTAAATGATAAAGATTAATATATTTTTATAATAGATTTTTATTTGTTTTCATTATATCATGAATGACTCTTTTGACTGATCCCTTACATTGCATACATTTACTCCAAACTTTAGAGACTATTCAAGTGCTTTCTCTTAAATATATCCATGTGTTTTTTTACACCATATATACCACTGTGGAGGTATGAAAGTGTTTAAAAGAGGTGGCAGTAGAATTTCTGACTAGATCTGGGAGAGTGAGAGGATCCCAGAGGAATGGAGGAAAAGCGAATTGGTGCCGATCTTTAAGAACAAGGGTGACGTGCACAGCTGTGGCAACTACAGAGGAATAAAGCTGATGATCCATACAGTGAAGCTTTGGGAAAGAGTAGTGGATGCTAGGTTAAGGGCAGAGGTGAGCATTTGTGATCAGCAATATGACTACTGTATATGCCTAGAAAGAGACAACTTTAGATGCAGTGTTTGCTTTGAGGATGCTGATGGAGAACTACAGAGAAGGTAATAAAGTGTTGCGTTGTGTCTTTGTAGATTTAGAAAAAGCGTATGACAGGGTGCCGGAGGGAGGAGCTGTGGTGTTATATGAGGAAGTCTGGAGGGTGTCCAGACATCTGAGATGTGCTGTAGGTGTGACAAAACTGTTTAAGGTGGAGGTGGGTCTGCATCAAGGATCGGCTCTGAGCCCCTTTTTGTTTGCTACTTGGATACTTATAACTCATGTTAGAGGTTTGGACGATAAAGTCAGAGAGGCTAGTTCGAGGTGGTTTGGCCATGTTTTAAGCTTTTTTTTTTTTCTTTATTTCATTATATCATAACTAACCGTTTTGACTGATTACTTTAACTGAATAAGTTTAATCCAACCTTCAGTAACCCTATATTTTCTCTTGGTGGAAAGTACTGCAATAAAAAAAACAATACAGTTTTATAGAATAGCCAAAATAATAATGTACGCACGTAAATGATAAGCCTTATATTTATTTATAGAATCTATGGTTCATATTCACTAAATATATAAATCTCCCCTTGTGTAAAATCTATGGGCTTATGGTATAACATTTCCCACTAGATGGCGACAAAGGACAATAAATAGTCAAATCAAACGTTCTGTAGTAAAAATGTAAGGGGTTTAAAGACAACCTTTTTATTTTAATTAAGAGTATCTAGTCGAATGAGTTGTAAAATATTTGTTAAGGAAAAGTATTTCTTATTAATGTCCAGGTTTTAATTTTTACTTACCCACAGTGTTTCATGTTCTGAGGTTTGTCCATGCGGACGGCAAGTTTAATTTTCAGGTCGCTGTCTGCGCAGCCTTTAGACACCGTCATCTTGTGTAACTCACACTGCTTGGGGCTGTTAGGAGTTGGATGTAAAACAACCTGCATGCAGAGAAGACGTGTGTTAAATATGTGCATAGTCTGATGTAAAATATTTATGACTATTTAACTTTTTTTTTTATTTAAGTATTATGTAAAAGCTCTTCCATCTACTGTCCCTCCCACTATTTCCCCACCATTTTCCACCAGGGTGGTTCTGTGCTCGGAGCCAGTGCAGAATTTGCAGATCTTCGTTTTCAGAGAGCCAAAGCATCACCAGCACTCAGACAAAAAAACAGGTTCCACGGCGGCAACCACACTTTGCTTTGACTAGAACAAAGAGCCGCTTATGTCAGGGGCCAGAGGGGTAGAATTATCTAACTAAAAGTCTATTTAACCAAAAGTTTCTGACAGATATATATAAAAAAAATTACTTAATGTAAAAGTGGTAGGCGGCACGGTGGTGTAGTGGTTAGCACTGTCACCTTGCACCTCCAGGGCCTGGGTTCGATTTCCAGTCCAGGCTCGATTCCCGTCTCTGTGTGCGTGGAGTTTGCATGTTCTCCCTGTGCTTGGTGGGTTTCCTCCGGGTACTCCGGTTTCCTCACACAGTTCAAAGATATGCAGGTTAGGCTAATTGGCGTTGCCAAATTGCCTGTAGTGTGTGTATGTGTGTGTGCCCTGCAATGGATTGGCACCCTGTCCAGGGTGTACCCTGCCTCATGCCCTATTGTAAGTCTCCTGGGATAGGCTCCAGGTCCCCGCGACCCTGAATACAGAATAAAGCGGTATAGAAGATGAGTGAGTGAGTGCAGTTAAAGTGGTAGGTCAAATGCTTTCTAGTAATGATAAAACCAGGAGAACTGCTCGAAAACTGCACGTTAAAATTCACCGTTGTTGTTGTGCTCCGCCCCAGCATTTTTTGCTGCTAATATATATTTTTCTTTTTGCCACTAGCATTGCTAATAGCATTGCTGCTAACATTGCTGGGAAAGTGAAGACTAACACAAACGTATACAGTGACATAATGATGTGACACTCTAGCCCACGAAAACAGTTATTTATTTCTCTATTTATTCGGCTCTGAACCGGGACTAGCACCAGACAAGAATTAGCACCAGGTTTACTTTGGTGGAAAAGGGGCCCCTGAGAACTCTACTCCTAAACCATTGTAGCCTTGTAATGTGCACTACTGTACAGTAGGGAGAGCAGTCTGCTCAGATTCAGATTCAAATGAGCCCGCACTCATCCAGGGTGAGCAGATTTGCATTTATCACCTGAAAATTAGCATGAAGCAACATCAGAAATGGAATTTTTTTTTTTTTAAACCTGACTGTTACACAATGCTAACACTGGAGACTCCTTCCTTAAATATTATATAAATGTTTCCTCACAGAAAACCTCATTATCCGGACAGTTTTGATCAAGTTCAACCAACAATTAAAAGATCAAAGTGTTTCTTTTTGCGTATCCAGGTTAAGATGTGGGTTAGACCTTAGTGTAGACGCAGCATTATTATTACCTTGCATGTAAATGGAATGTCCTCATGAGGACAGTAAGACAAAAATGTGTGCGTTTTTGGATTTATTTATTTATTAATTCTCTCTTCTTCTTTTTTTTTTTTTTTTACCCGTCCCAGCTCTTTATCTTCCAGTGCCAACACTCCGGTACTCTCTGTGAACAGTTTCACCTTGACAGCAGGGAGCGGGTGTGTGGTGGTGAAGTCTCCTTGAGTTCCCCAACTACAGACAGAGAGATAGAAAAAGAGAAAGAATGATTATTGGAGTGCCTGTTTATAGCTTTGCTGCTAATTAGGCTTAATTTGGACTTTGTGCGTGCGTGTGTGCATGCATGTGTGTGTGTGTATGTGTGTGTGTGTGTGTGACTAATGAGTGTCCCTCTACACTTCCATCTCCACAGTCTGCTGCCAGATCTGAAGCTCTTTCTCTGTGCGTGTGTATGTGTGTGTGTGTTATATGACAAGTCTTTTGATCTTCTCCTAGTCAGAGTAGCTCACGCTCTCCCTACAGCATCTGAACTTTATAAATCTTTTTCCTTTCATTTGTTCCCCTACTAAGCTGCGACACTAGATAACAGAACCTCGCTCAAGCTTCCCGCCGAGACCTCGGTGTATGGAACGGAAATACGCACGACTTTTAGATTTTCACATCTAATAAAAAGGGCCTGGAGCTGACACGTGGCAGAAACAAAATCGGGAAATGTAAGCTTCGAAAGATCAATGAAGGAAGTAATGATGTGGACTCGAAGCTTTGGAGAACAGGAATTATGACCTCAAGTACCTGCTTTTTAAATCAAGTCTGCAATGTAAACTGGGAATCTTGGACACATCAATCTCGTTAGAATTTTAAGCCACGCCCACATCAAGATATACAGTGACCTGATACAGTTTCCACGAAGCCAACATTCATGCAATATATATTTCAATATATAATGTGTGTATAATTCACCTAATATTTGGTTGAATGTCCCTCAGCAAGTATGACCTTTAGTAGAGGCCTTTGGTCACCATTAATAGACTTTTGACAGGATTCTTGTTGGATATTGGTCCACTTAATAAACTGTCCATTTGTTGGTTTTCTGGCACGGTCCTGACTTTTAGGCATTGATGACAAATTTTCAATAAACCTAAGTAGCTAAAAAGCTTAAAATCGTTCCTCTGCTTTATCTATTCCACAACCATCTTTGATTTGTATTTAAGACCACGGTCTTGTTGTAACATTCAATTTAGTCCAAGTTTCTGCTGAGGTTCTCCTAAAGAATTCTGAGGTCGTCCTCCTGCTTCTTTATTATTCTATCCACCTTGTATAGTGCACCAGTTCCACTGAAAGCAAAACATACTGCAAGCATGACACTACCACAACCATGCCTAATAGCTAGTCCAGAGTCCTTGGACTTGAAGTCCAAAAATATCTCTCTGGTCAGCTGCAAATTTTAATCGTGTGGATTTTGGAGAAGGGGACTTGTTTGTTGGATGGCAGCCCTTAGTCCATGGTGATGCAGATGTAGTGGTTTGGCTGTAGACAGAGATTTTGGTGTTTGAGCAGCTTCCAGGTCTTGAGAGTCCTGTGCCTTGATGGTTCCTGGGTTGTTCCTGACTATCTCATATAGTTTCCTGTCAGGTAAAGTGGACAGTTTGGGTCTTCTTCCAGACTTTGGCAAAATAGCTCCACCTCCTTATAACGGTTTGAACTGATCTTGGAATCTGCAGGTGTTTAGAAATGGCTCCAAGAGATATTCCTGACTTGTGTAAATCTATAATCCACTTTCTCAGATCTGCACTGAGCTCCTTGAAATTTCATATTGTACTGTGTTGGTCAATCCGACGAGCGCAGTCAAACAAAGCCTTCAGGTGTACTCAAGCATCATCTCTAACAGGAACTTGAGAGGTCGTGGGCTTCCAAATGAAAAGGCATTTCAAGACTTTCATCACCAGTGAATTTAATCTAAGTGGGTGTATGTATATTTTTGGACACTGTGTTAATATCAGAAAATGCAAAATTTGTGTTTCAAGCAAAGTTATTGTGTGTTTCTTCTATTATATAAAGGTCTATGACACACAATGATTCCCAATGATTTCTATTATATAAAGGTCTATAAAGGTCTATGACTTACAATGATTCTGCCCCAGACCAAAAGCCCAGTTGAAAGAAATGACTGAAAGCCCAATATTAGGATGTTCATAATGCAAACTTCTGACTACAATGATGTTTCTTTGCAAGTGGATACAAATGTGTTGGATTAATATTTTTCATGCATGTGTGTGTGTGATTAAATGGAAGCATGTTAAGTGTAGATTAGACGTGTGTGTGTGATCTCCGGAGATGAAGAGGGCAGTCAGCGGTGCACTGGGGATCTGAGCACAGAGAGACCGGTCTCCATAGCAACGTCTCTGAGCCGAGCTCCCTGCAGTAAGCATGGGGTGAGCCCTGGGCCATACTGCCCATGTGTGCACGTATGTGTGTGCATGTGTGAGTGGTGTGTGTGTGTGTGTGAGTGAAGTCAATTATACCTGACACTTCCTATCAGTATTAATAACATATTATAAAACAACAGTCTTATTTTCTGTCATGGCTTCAACACTGGTATGGCAGATAGAAAATAAGGCATTCCCCCCCCCCCCCCCTTTTTTTTTACATTATACAGTATACTGAGAGAAGAGCAGAATTTCAACTTAAGTTAAAACATCTAGGCTGTTGTGCTTGTTATGCAAAATTCATTTTGTCAAAAGAAAAACATTCCCTGCTTTGTGACCTATTTTTACCTCGCATTAGCCAAGATCTAAACAAGAGCATTTTTGCCCCCTATTATGACATCATATAAGAAGATTCCTTCTCCCAGTGTTGTTGCTCTGCTGTTCTGTAGAGGGGCGTGGCTCAGGAGTAGATCATTTACATAGACGCCGAAACAGTGCAAAAAAGGAAGTTATCTGAGGAGTATTTCAGTAACAGCATTAAGAGATACACAGATTGGGGAAGCTCTGACACCTGGGTTAACTTTTTACAGAAATAACAAGATACAATAAAAAAAATAAATAAAATAGTTGTCTGTCTACACCTAGCCTGAGCATAAAAAAGAGCAACTGCCATATTGCTCAGATATTAAAAATATTACAATTAAAAAAGTGAATATGGCATGTGCATAAGTTTAGACACCCTTCCATTTGTCAAGTCTGAGGACGTAACCAAATTGTCAGCTGCCAAATTAATGGTGTATGAAATAAATTCTTTGACTATTTGCGCCATAACAACCCACATTACAAAATTAAATATAACATAAAATATATGTAAAATAAAAACCAACATAAACTATTCATGAGTGTATTGATAATAAACTGATTTAAATTTTTTTTTTTTTTTTTTTACATAATTACAACTTTAGAGCAAAGTGGATGAGAACACTGTTGACTTCAAAGTTTGTGAAACACCAGGAATAAGACATGGAAGACAACGAATGGGAATTCTGTCAGGTCTTGTCATATTTCATAGCCTGTAACCTAACTGCAATGTAACTGGTATTAGAACTATTTGATTTTGCTCAAAAATAAAAATTCACTTTAAATTTCAGTTCAAACAACTGAAGAACTGAAGAAGCGAAGAAGCTTGGCGTCACTGCACCTTGGCACGGAGTTACAGGTAACACGTCTGCTCTGGGCTGATAGTGAACATACGCAGCTGAAGCAGACAGAAAACGTTAAATTACCCTGAGAGCAGGTTAAACACTCCACTGACCTGCACACTAAATCACCACTGGTCTGTCCGTGATATCGGAGTTCTTGCAGCTTGTTTAGACGATACTGTATTTTCTTCCATCCGCCTTTTGATTTACATTTAAATAAACAACAAAGAGATTGCGTTTCAGGTTGTGCTGGAAGTACTGACATTTCCAGAAGAAACTGTTTTTATGAAATCACATTTGCGCCCAGAAATGCTAATATTTCTCGAAAGGCATTTGGCCTGAGGTCTACCTGCAGAATCGATCTTAATATACTAATACTATCGCTATTACTTTCCTTGATAAGATTTTCATAGAGAACCATTTGAACACTATTGAAGTGAAAAGACCTAAATACAAACAACTTTAGTAATATGAGCAACCTTTAAAAATATAACGTTATCTGCAATGTTAATGCACAGCTATACGACGAAATATTAAACATGGGGAAAAAAAATGTATGGCATGTTCACACGTTTAGACACCCTTCCAATTACAAAGTCTGAGAACGTAATCAAGTCAGCTGATTATTTCAGTGTATGAAACTCTCTGACTATTCGCACCTTATGTAAATCTACAGGGTACCACCGATTCCTCCAAGCAGCTGGTTGCAGACCCTCAAGCTAATTGATGCCTACGAAGCAGGAAAAGACTATACAATGGTACTGAAGTGATTACAACTAGCAATTTCCACTATTGGAAATGCCTTTAGGAAATGGCACAAAACCATTGGGTACAAAAAACGAAAACCCCAGTGCTAAAAAAAAAAAAAAGTCACACACTGAAATATTCCATTGGACCGCCTTTTGCTTCGATTACGGCCATGCCGTCGTTTTGATAAGCTTATGCAATCTTATTTTCAGCCAGAGTCGCATTAATTTCTCTCCAAGATATTGCATTGATGATGGGAGAGTCGAACCACTGTGTGAAGCCTTTTCCATCACATCCCAAAGATTCTCAATGGGGTTCAGGTCATGACTCCAATCCTGGTGGTGGCCAATCCATGTGTAAAAATGGTGTTTCATGCTCCCTCGACCACTCTTTCACAGTTTGAGCCTGATGACTTATGACATCGTTATCTTGGAATATGCCCATGCCATCAGGGGAAAAAAAAGAACTTTCATGGAAAAACCTCTTCATTCAATATATATTCAGGTCGCTGTTCTTGTTACCCTGACGCTCCCATCAATCTTAAACAGGTTAAATTTAGATGCATCAGACCACATGACCTTTATGCCAATACTCAACAGTCTATTACTTATGCCCTCTAGCAAATTGAAGCCTCATCGATAAGGTTTACTTTAGGCTACACTGCTGTTTAATCCCAATCCACTGAGTTCTCCTCGCATTGTGCTTGTGGAAATGCTCTTACTTTTACTAATAAACATACAGTAGCCATGACTTCTACTGTTGTTGTTTTTATGATGGTTCACCACTATCCTTCTAGGTTTTAATTACACGTTAGACCGTTCTTAACCCAATTTGAATAGTTCCAGCAATATCCTTAGTTGCTTTTTTTATTATTTTTAATTTTTTGCTTGACGCAGGACAATAATTTGACGCTTTTGAAAAAAATGCTATGACCTTAGGATATGTCTTCTGACATGATTGTCTAAGAAATGAGAAGCTCCTCCCTGCATCAGTTAGGGTTAAATAACATGTTGCCAGCTGAAACATATTAATCACTGCAGTAATTATCCAATGGAAGGATCTTAATTATTTGCTATTTGCACCTCCAGGGTCTAGGTTCGATTCTTCTGAGTTCTCCAGTTACCCCTCATAGTCCAAAGATGCAGATTAGGTTACATGGCGTTTCCAAATTGCCTGCAGATGGTCCTTTGGAGAAGGAAATTGCAACACATTTTAGTATCCTTGCTCCATGGACAGCATCTATGAAGACCTGGGGTGGTATGGTCCATAAGGTCACGAAGAGTCGGACACGACTGAACGACTAAACAACAGTGTCAATATATAACCTGTACTATATATTATAGGGTTATAAGGCCACAAATACTAAAATCTTGCCACTTACAACCCACTTTTTATAGTTAACAGCCATTTATACACTTAAAATGCTTAAAAATATCTCTAATATAGTATTTCCGTCTATTCAGAATGGCTAAGGCATTAGTACCCTTAATTAATTTAAATGACATTAATAATAGCAGGCATCAGAGTCGCTAACGAGCTCCGTCTCGGTCAGATTAATTGAGTGGTTCTGATAAATTCTTTGAACTCCGAGTCACGCTAAGACGGACACGCAGGTGGCCACTCGAGCTCCTCTGAGGAAGTAGAGCTCAAGGAGTTTCTAATATCGTTACATTATTAAATGCACGCGATTGCACTTGAATAGCGGTAAAGCGGTGTACACTCTTACAGACAGAAACGTAGAGCGCAGTGTATCATGCACCGCGCATTGTGAACTGTGGAGGATGTTTATAGCCTGACTAATCAGAGGTCACACATCTTTAATCATAAGTTTGTTATAAGATGATCTTCATAACCTGAAATGATGAGCACACATTATTACAGGTCTCTACCTTTAGACCTGATTATTATTTTCAGTATTAGTGCTAGTAGTAGTTTTGTGATTGATATTTGTAGTCTTATCGAAGATAAAAAATGTCTTATGCAAGTAAACCAAACCAAACCTAACCTTTTACTTATTTCTAAAGCGTCTGCTTTTTGCATGTTTAATGCTCTCTATCTCTCTTTCATCATCAATCTGAATCTGTCTCCCTGTTTTCTTCTTCAGACACCCCCCTTCACACACACATACACACATGCTCAGTTAATCCTGTGTTTGATTATGGTGATGTAGTGGTGCTGGGATCGATGGTGGTACAGGAGTCTCTGTGTAGTGTGGATAGTTTACATCACAGAAGCTGAATAAATAATTCAGCTCGCACTCCAACATACAGTAGGAGCGCTAATGGACATTATTAATAATGGACTTGTTTATCCTGCGTAGCATGACCTAAGACAAACTGATTAAAAAATGGACAAAAAACTATTCCAAATGACATCAAACATTTAATGCACAGCTCTATCACTGTAGCTCTGGTTAACTTTTAATGAGCTGAGTTGTTCTTATAGACACATACACGATCTTACACTTGCACCAAAAATATTTGCACCAGAAAAATATTGGCACTGGATTTGTTTTTCGTAGATTTTACTGGTTTAACCTTTACCTTTAGCATAAAAGTTGATGAAAAAAACAATAATTAATAATATTTATAATACCTTTTGCAACAGTTGATATTTTCAGTACAGCGGTACCTCGGCATAGGAACTGAATCCCTTCTAGAGGCGAGTTCTTAAGCCGAAATTTCATATTGCGAAACACATTTTCCCATAGGAAGTAATGCAAATAATCCGTTCCAGCCACCCAAAAATATTACCAATGTTACCAATTTCCAACACTATAATTATATTTTTGCAAATCAAAACATTTAGAAAAAACATGTAAATTAAATAAAAAGATATTAACCCCCAATTAACCTTTAAAAACCAAACTAAAAGCAACTTAATTTTCTTCTTGCTACCATCCTTAATAACGCGGACATACGTCATGAGCCGGGGCTTTCATATGCCAAGGTACCACTGTAGTTCCCTATATGCTTATATTCTTAGTAGAATATGGTAATGCAAAAAAATGGCTAAAATGTTAAAAAAAAAAAAATTACTATAATGTTAAAAAAGGCTAATTCTGTTGTGGGAAAATTCATGTGTTACCATATTAGTTTTAAACATGGACCAGTGGTGGCTCAAGTGGTTAAGGGTTAGGTTGCTGGGTTTCTAATCAAAAGGTTGGGGGTTTGAGTCCCAGCAAATACCAAGTTGTCACTGTTGAGCCCTTAAGCAAGGCCCTTAACCCTATCTGCTCCCGGTGCTGTATCCTGGCTGACCCTGTGCTCTGACCCCAGCTTTCCAACTGGAATATGTGGAAATTTCCAAGTTTCACTTTATTAAATCTGTTTGCATTAAGTTGGCAAAATGTTGCAGTTCCTTTATAACACTACATTGTTCACTCTAAACTAATAACACATTAGCAGGATAACCCAAAAAAAAAAAATTATCAAATCAAGATATTTATAACATTTTGAAGCTTATAGAATCGCAATACAAATGAAACCAGCACCTATAAACAGTGATAATATCGTGTATGGGTGGTCCCTGGTGATCCCATTCCTAGTGTATAGAGTAATGTAGAGTTAAGGTTCACACCCTAACCATGTGTGTTTATATTAAATTAATGACATCAGCCAACTTGTTAACACTCACGTGGGTTTGGAGGCTTCGGCTTGGTCAGTCTGGAGTTTCTGGCCTCCTTCCACCTCCATGGTGCAGTAGACGATGCGGTTGGGAGCGAGCGACTTCAAACCCTGAACTTCCATAATCACAACCTGAGGATACAGTCAAGGATATGGTAGTTTGAGACTCTAACAGACACTATACATATGTTGTGCATATATCTTATGTCGATGCTTTCTGTTGAATGGCTTTGCAGACGAGTTCAATCCTGTGATGCATTTCTTCAGGACATTGTACGCAACCCCAGGAACCCGAGTGACTTGTGTGAATGTAAGTTTAAGTGACCATTTTTTTTTTTTATTGTATTATTATTTTCAGATTTTATTATTATCAGTATTATTATTATTATTATTATTATGGAGCATAAAGGTTAGGGATGTGCTTTGCCTTGTAAAATGTCACCCCTTGACTCTAATCAACATTATTTCCCGTTTATGTTGATAGATGTGGCGGATGAGTGGCAATCCCTCCCTGTCTGCTTCATGAACTATCCCTCTCAGCCATCACACTCAATCAAACCCCTCACACCTTAGTAACAAAGCACTTCATCATACTCGATCAGACGTTAGAGGGAGGCGGGGGAATACGCGCTCGATGATGCTTTCGACGAAGATTAACGAACGGGTTGTACTGGAGACATTGATTGTATCACTGCAGTGGTGTCTCTTACTGGTGCTGGTGTGTTACGGTTTGAGATAGGTTGTATTGATGTCGTCTGGGCTGGTTAATGTTTACTGTAGGTTCTCTGTACACGTACACAGGCTTCTGAATTCAAAGACTTCTGTTTTCTGTATATTGAGACTCCAAATCTCATGCAGTCTCAATGCTCCAAAAAACCATGACATCCCACATGTTAAATCTTACATAAAAACATAAATCTAATTCTCTGAAATGTCCACTGGCATTCCATAACACTTGTTATCGTTCAAAACATGGTATTGGTAATAAAAGGTGTCTCACCTATGTGAAAAAGTGAATTTTTTAAAAAGAATCATATAACATTAATACTTAATGCTTCTTATCTCCCGAGCCATAAATTTTTTGTTAATATGCATAGATATTAAAATTTTTATCAGATAAAAAAAGACATTTGCTAAATATAATTTCATGCCCTTTTATGTAGTGTCCGTAACCTTTTTAAATTTCAGTCTTTCAATAATCTTAATTGTCATTCAGATGAAACTTGACAATTTAGATTTCACATGAAAAGACATATTCTAAGTGCAAAATCGTTCTGAAATTGCAACATGAATCTGACATGGTTACAGACACTACAGATTTTTTTTGCTTTAAAAATCCCAAATTTTCCACAGAATGCTTTAATTTAAGCAACATTTACAGGTCATATGCTTCTAGAAGGAAGCTTACGTTAATTTTAGTATCAATAATCATAAAGAAATAGGAAGAATTTTAATTTTAAATGATTATTGTTTGAAGCGAGACAGTATACCACTGAAAAAAAATTGCCATTTTTGAGGCACATATAAAATCATCTCTCCAAAACGGCTAAAGTTAGCAACTTAAAATGTTTAAGCAATCGCGATGTTTTACTGTGTTACATGTAGAACTTATTAGCACCAATACTGTGTATACTCTATCAAACACAGTTAAACAAACGTAGGTCTAAAACCATTCATTCAAAGCAGGCTTGACCTTCCTTGATGTTGTCGATGCTCAACTCTCAAAGGGGTACCTCCAAAACTTAGCTCACTCGTCGATAACATCAATATGAAAATTAAGCTATTTATACATCCGAGTCAATTCGACCTGCTCGCTCGGAGAATACTTATCTAGCTAAGTGCACTTCGCAGTGATAAGGCAAAAGCATAAATGGTATTGTACCTCTAGCGTGAAAGAAAGAACCACGTCGGACTTGGAGAGCTGGTTCTCGTCCTCCTGGCCCATGTCGATGATGGATGTATTGTGGCCTCTCTTCAGTTTCTGCAGCTTGAATTCTCCTCCTTTGGACACAGGCATGCTCTCCAGGTTGGCCATGAGCAGGTTCACAGATGACTTCAGCTCCTCGATGTACAGTGCCTCCATATCCTTCGACACGAACTTGGGGAACTTACCAGCCTGGCGATCAGAAAAGACAGAATCGAGAAAGAAATAATGAAGTATTTTATTTCACGTAGGCATTGCATAATGGGAGTAATGGGAGTCCAGGGAACTTTTTTGTGCAGACACAAATGTAATAACATACAGTAGTTGCAAGCAACGATGAGCGGGCCCAAGCACCCTGCGCCATCGCTACCCGGCTGCACCAGAAAGACAGTGAACACATTGGACACATACCAAAAATCCTTTAAAGAACAAGATGGCCCTTACACACTATAACGACATAGGGCTAATGTCATAGTGCTTGGGCCCTAATAATCTTAAAGTTTTCTGATCACATAAAATTTTTAAGCGGGATGTGATTATACAAATCTGAGCCTAGTCTGCGTTCACAAGCATTTCTGCGTGTCTGTCAGAAAACACATTCATACACATGGCCTGTATGTGGTGGGCGTATTTGGAGGAGGAAGTCAATATTAAGTGAAATACAGCCCTGTGCGCTGATTTTATAGGTTTTTATGGATCGTGCACGTGGGCTGACAACTGCAATTAGTTTCTGCTTCCTCTTCCTCCAAACCCATGCGAAAGACTTGAATCTTTACTAGGACCGTCTCATATTGCTTACTTACTACTTTGATCTTATGCAGATGTAATCATTCATTTGACAGACCCGGTCTAACTGAGCATTATTTAAAGCAGATCCCTACTTTCCAGGAAGCAGCACTTACTCTCGCTATCTGATCAGCCATCTGAAGGCGCCCGTCGAGTTCCCGTCTGATCTGCGCGGCCTGCTCGTCTGGGTTGTCGAGCTAAAAGAAGGGAAGAAAAAAACGATAAGCCATTTTATTTTCGGTCATTGCAAGAAGTATCTTATCGAATATCCTATTACCAGCTCGAACCTTAAACTGAGGCACATGATCTCTTTGGTAAAGCTTTAGTAGGAAAGTCCTTCAATCCACTCAAACCCTTTAAGAACTGATCTTTAAGATTCCATCCTTTTTCAATAGGATGTGAAGACGCAGTAGTTCAGATTATGATCTACCAAGTGGACGATTGTGATGATTTTTACATCCTTGTTTTAACCCCTCAAGAAGTCAGCTCTGTGCTTGAATTCATGCTGGTCCCAAAAATAAGCGAATAAATCATCTAAATGAACGAACCCTCATCAATCGTTCATCATCTATTACGTTTCCATTAGGAATCCATCAAATATTTAAGCGTGCTAGAAATAAAACCAATATGTCGGCATGTTTAATTATCCTCAGCGTCATGGATTAGGACCTGATGAATCACTGCATGGAAATGAGAAGGTGCGGGAAGGTGGAAGACCCGGCGGCGGAGTGTGTCTGACTCGCATTGAGACGAAACGATTTTCCGTCAGGAGTCGACAAAGGAAACAAATTGCCATAATGTAAGCGCAGAAAATCGTTCGTCTTAGATCAACATTAATTATTACGCCAGATAACTTTAACAAGACTTAATACACCGTGTATAATGTTAACATAGGTGCAGAGTAAGTGAGGAATAAAATAAGAATAAATAATAAATAACGTAGTGGCTGTGTCATGCAGCCCGCGTTATTATTGTTAGCACCCAGAAGCTGAATGTTTTCCTGTACGAGTACTGTATGTCACAAAGTGGTTTAAAAACTTGTGTTGGAAAACTTACTGCGTTATTTCTTACTCTTTAACACTGGAGACTCCTTCCAACAATGTTAAAAATGTACCTATAGGCAAAAAACTTAATTTTAACCAAATATTTTTCTTTACTATTAGACTTACATCATGAGTCCACCTCAGATGTCCATGTAAACAAGTTGTTATTAAATAAACTATTTCTATTGCATTACAAAGAGCCTATGATTTTTCACCTGGACCATTGTCAGAGCTGCTGTTGAAAAGAAAATGAAAACCGTTTCAGAATCAAGAACTGAACAGTGCCATGTTATAACACATGTTATAGTTCCGACCAAGCAGTCTGATTGGACAAGTGGCGTTCCAGATGTGCTGATGTAGAGCATAACAGCACTAGGCTGGTTAACGATATGTTATATATACACTATATGGTGCATTACAGGTGTTCTAACCATTGTTAATTACACTATCAGTCACAGTGTCTGTGAAAGTAGGTTGGTACCGTCAGCAGTAATTGAAGGATAGAAGAGCAGCCGCCTGCCAAAACCCTGTTTTCTTGTTGGTTTCCCAAATCAAGAGCAGCACTTAGTGTGTTAAACAAATACAAGTGAATTGTACACCCAAAATAGCGCACTAGCTTTTCATTTTATGGATCTGATTTAAAAAATGTCAAATTTCTTTTGGATTTAACCCTGAAACCTTCGAAGCTCGAAGCTTATAAAGAGGAATAAGTGGAAAAATACAAAGAAACGTATGAGATTTACAGGCCCGTTCTCCACCTCCATGATTTATTCTCCTCGCCTTTTGACTACACAGTCCAGGTAAGAATTTAAAGCTTTCACCGGATATGTGGTGAGGGAGCAAAATAACTGATGAAATAAACAAAAAAAAATCATAATCTGTTTATTAAAAAAATGCTGTTTTGAAACTGTTGTATAAAAGCAACAGTTATCAGTCACATGACAATATTTAGTCACATGACAATATTTAGTCACATAACGATATTCAGTACAACAACACAACCTTCTTGTGTGATACTGTATGGATTAATTATTTGATGTTTGCTTAAATGCTGATTATAACACCTGATAACAGTACATACTGTAGTAGATCAGAATATATTGATAATCAAGTCAAGGTGATAAATACAGGTAGCAAGCGCGCAGCCTGACTTCTGAATTTTGCCAATTAACTCCCACAGAGATGTTAATTAAAGTACTAGGTCGTGTTGGTAATTATGAATTAATTTTTAATCACAGATGAAATAAACACAAAGCGGAACATTGTTTATACTTGGTTTTGGGAGGAACACAAAAAGACATCGAAAACTAGCCATCGCTAATCATTTAAAGTTTTAAACAGAATATCACAATTCTTATTGCATCCCTTGCCTTTTGAAGGTAGAGTGTTTTTTTTTTTTATATTTATAAAACAATAAAGCCTGAAATAACTCCTTTATATATGCATTCATCACTAGTACTTCCGTGATTAAACCAGCTTTGGAAGCAATGATGGCATCAAGTCTGCTTCTGAATGATGCTACAAGCTTGACACACCTTTCTTCCATTATGTTTGGCAGAATCATTCAAGCTCAACCAGGTTAGATGCGTAATGTTGATGCACGGCGATTTTCAGATGCTAGAGACTTTAGCTGGGCCGCTACAGGTCTTTCACAGAGTTGTTATGAAGCCACGCCTCTTTTTTCTTGGCGGTATGCTTCGGGTGATTGTCTTGTCGAACTCTAAACCGTCGTGCCACCCTGATATCCTGAGCACTCTGGAGAAGGTTTTCACTCAGGATAGGTCTTTATTTTTCTGTATATGTGCTGTGGCCTCGCACCTCCAGGCTCTGGGTTTGATTCCTGCCTCGGCGTCCGTGTACATGAAGGTTGCATGTTCTCCCTGTGTTTGATGGGTTTCCTCTAGGTACTCTGGTTTCCTCCCACAGTCCAAAGACATACAGATTAGACTAACTGGCGTTCCCAAATTGCCTGTATTGTGTAAATGAGTGTGTGTATGTGTGTGCCCTAAAATGGACTGGTTCCAGGCCCCCGCGACCCTGTATACAGGATAAAATGGTGTAGATGATGAGTGTGTGAGTAAGTAAGTGTTTTTCCATTCTATTCTGATTAGTCTCCCAGTAACAGAAAAAAACCATCCACCTCCGTGTTTGACTGTTGGGATAGTTTAAATTAAGTTCATGTCAAGGTACTAAATGAATTCCAAATATTTTACTCTTTTTGTCAGCAGACCAGATGATTTTGTTCAAAGTGCTTCATGAGTCCCAGCTGGCTGTCCTGTGCCTTTTGGTGAGGAATGGCTTCTTCTACCCTACAGGCCTGATTGGTGGAGTGCAGCAGTGATGGTTGGCCCTCTGTAAGGTTCTCCCATTTCCTCAAGGGAACTCAGGATCTCATTTACAGTGACCCTTGGGTCCCTGGTTACCTCTCTGACCAACCCCATTCTTCTCTGATCAATCGGTGAAAATTGTTAAAGACTGTTGGTTGTTCCAAATCTCTCCCGTTTGAGAACGATGGAGGCAGCTGTGCTCTTGAGTACTTTTAATGCTCCAGAAATTTTCTTGTATCCTTCCTCAAATCTGTGTCTTGACGCAATTCTGTTTCACAGGTCTGCAGGTACAATACTTCTCTACGACTTCACGGCTCTGTATTCATTCTGACATACACCATTTCAATCTGACATGACAATTTATTAACGTAATTATATAAAATGAATTCAATTAGACAGATGGACTCCGATTGAGTTGTAAAAGGGTTGGAATACTTCTGTAAATGGGATATTTCAGTCTTCTTTTTATGAATTAAGAATAAAACTACAGGGGTTGCGCAGTGGCTTAGTGGTTAGTACTGTCGCCTTGCACCTCCAGGGTCCGGGTTTGATTCCCAGCCAGGTTCAAATCCCGCCGCTAATAATGAGAAGATAAAAGGATTTCTTTTGGATTTAACCCTGAAACCTTCGAAGCTCGAAGCTTATAAAGAGGAATAAGTGGAAAAATACAAAGAAACGTATGAGATTTACAGGCCCGTTCTCCACCTCCATGATTTATTCTCCTCGCCTTTTGACTACACAGTCCAGGTAAGAATTTAAAGCTTTCACCGGATATGTGGTGAGGGAGCAAAATAACTGATGAAATAAACAAAAAAAAATCATAATCTGTTTATTAAAAAAATGCTGTTTTGAAACTGTTGTATAAAAGCAACAGTTATCAGTCACATGACAATATTTAGTCACATGACAATATTTAGTCACATAACGATATTCAGTACAACAACACAACCTTCTTGTGTGATACTGTATGGATTAATTATTTGATGTTTGCTTAAATGCTGATTATAACACCTGATAACAGTACATACTGTAGTAGATCAGAATATATTGATAATCAAGTCAAGGTGATAAATACAGGTAGCAAGCGCGCAGCCTGACTTCTGAATTTTGCCAATTAACTCCCACAGAGATGTTAATTAAAGTACTAGGTCGTGTTGGTAATTATGAATTAATTTTTAATCACAGATGAAATAAACACAAAGCGGAACATTGTTTATACTTGGTTTTGGGAGGAACACAAAAAGACATCGAAAACTAGCCATCGCTAATCATTTAAAGTTTTAAACAGAATATCACAATTCTTATTGCATCCCTTGCCTTTTGAAGGTAGAGTGTTTTTTTTTTTTATATTTATAAAACAATAAAGCCTAAGATAACTCCTTTATATATGCATTCATCACTAGTACTTCCGTGATTAAACCAGCTTTGGAAGCAATGATGGCATCAAGTCTGCTTCTGAATGATGCTACAAGCTTGACACACCTTTCTTCCATTATGTTTGGCAGAATCATTCAAGCTCAACCAGGTTAGATGCGTAATGTTGATGCACGGCGATTTTCAGATGCTAGAGACTTTAGCTGGGCCGCTACAGGTCTTTCACAGAGTTGTTATGAAGCCACGCCTCTTTTTTCTTGGCGGTATGCTTCGGGTGATTGTCTTGTCGAACTCTAAACCGTCGTGCCACCCTGAGATCCTGAGCACTCTGGAGAAGGTTTTCACTCAGGATAGGTCTTTATTTTTCTGTATATGTGCTGTGGCCTCGCACCTCCAGGCTCTGGGTTTGATTCCTGCCTCGGCGTCCGTGTACATGAAGGTTGCATGTTCTCCCTGTGTTTGATGGGTTTCCTCTAGGTACTCTGGTTTCCTCCCACAGTCCAAAGACATACAGATTAGACTAACTGGCGTTCCCAAATTGCCTGTATTGTGTAAATGAGTGTGTGTATGTGTGTGCCCTAAAATGGACTGGTTCCAGGCCCCCGCGACCCTGTATACAGGATAAAATGGTGTAGATGATGAGTGTGTGAGTAAGTAAGTGTTTTTCCATTCTATTCTGATTAGTCTCCCAGTAACAGAAAAAAACCATCCACCTCCGTGTTTGACTGTTGGGATAGTTTAAATTAAGTTCATGTCAAGGTACTAAATGAATTCCAAATATTTTACTCTTTTTGTCAGCAGACCAGATGATTTTGTTCAAAGTGCTTCATGAGTCCCAGCTGGCTGTCCTGTGCCTTTTGGTGAGGAATGGCTTCTTCTACCCTACAGGCCTGATTGGTGGAGTGCAGCAGTGATGGTTGGCCCTCTGTAAGGTTCTCCCATTTCCTCAAGGGAACTCAGGATCTCATTTACAGTGACCCTTGGGTCCCTGGTTACCTCTCTGACCAACCCCATTCTTCTCTGATCAATCGGTGAAAATTGTTAAAGACTGTTGGTTGTTCCAAATCTCTCCCGTTTGAGAACGATGGAGGCAGCTGTGCTCTTGAGTACTTTTAATGCTCCAGAAATTTTCTTGTATCCTTCCTCAAATCTGTGTCTTGACGCAATTCTGTTTCACAGGTCTGCAGGTACAATACTTCTCTACGACTTCACGGCTCTGTATTCATTCTGACATACACCATTTCAATCTGACATGACAATTTATTAACGTAATTATATAAAATGAATTCAATTAGACAGATGGACTCCGATTGAGTTGTAAAAGGGTTGGAATACTTCTGTAAATGGGATATTTCAGTCTTCTTTTTATGAATTAAGAATAAAACTACAGGGGTTGCGCAGTGGCTTAGTGGTTAGTACTGTCGCCTTGCACCTCCAGGGTCCGGGTTTGATTCCCAGCCAGGTTCAAATCCCGCCGCTAATAATGAGAAGATAAAAGGATTTGAGTGTGAAACAAAAGGTGTAAAACTTAAAATAGTCTGAAACGTTCATCCCCAAATGGGCGGGGCAGAGGTGCGATACTTGTGTCAGTACGCATTTTGGACGAGCTAAAGTAGTTGGCCACACGGCTTTGTGCTTGGGCGGATGGCCATCTGTAGACGCGATAACTCTAACGTCCCCTTTCATGTCACCAGCTGGGGTAAAGCCAGCGTTGATCAAGCCAAACTCCTACACTCTGCCCTAAGGATGCCCACATACATGTGAACACACTCTCTTTCTCTGTCTTTTTCGCTATACACATTCTCTCACTCTCTCTCTCTTTCTAAAGGCACAAACATACCAGCAAGACGCCAACGCGTGGGCGTCTGCAAAACGTCTTCGCAGTTTTAATAATGGCACATTATCCTCGCGTCGTACGCCTCTCACGGTATAAAGGGGTACGCTCGCACCATCGTACGGTGCCAATGTATAGGACTTAAGTGTTACTGAAGTGCTACTTTAAACGATGCCAGTTGAACTTTGTTACTCAGAATCTAACGCTGCACCATATGTGCGAAAAAGAAGAGAAAAAAAATGCATGTTCTGACTACAGTATATTCCTACACATTGCGACTGCAATATGCCTCGACATACACTGTATTCGAACCGAGTCATGAGTCTGCGATGTGTCACCGTTAGAGCGCTGCCTGCATTGATTGTGTCACCGTGACTTTTAAATCCTCACAATATGACGAGAATAATCTCTGAATGTGATGCAAATTGTAATAGTGATAACAAACCACTTTTAAAGAGAATGCTCAATATACAGCAAAAAAAATGCGTACATGCTGATGCGGTAAAGTTTTCATTTTTAGCAGTACTCTAGTTCAGGGTGTCTTCATGAGGACATCATTCTTATGGAGAAAGTATCAGCAGAACATCTGCGTGTATGATAAAAGATACGATTTCACGAGATGACATTCGGTGTAATCAGTGTTTCTTGGCTCGAGCTGAAAATACAGTAAAAGATCACATCTTTAGACCGAGCGTTGGCGTGAAGGCCCGGGGGAAACCCTGGCTATTATGAGGCTGTGAATATGGAGGAAGATGCCGTGGATTATGACAGTAATACCAGTAAAGATAATCAGTTGGAGACCAACAAGAGTGGTACATTAAGACAATACACACACACACACACACACATACTGTACATTCACCTTGCCCTATTGTTTGCTCTTGTCTGCTCTTTATCAGCCATATCTCGGCTCCTCTTTTGTGCCCGCTGTCTCTTCACCATGCCACCATCTGTCTTCCTCTGCCTTTCCTTTACACGTCAGTGTTGTTTTTTCTCTTACAGTAAACTCAATCTTTCCTCCTTTTCTCTCTCTCTCTCTCGCACCCTGCATGTCTCATTTTTCTTCCTCATCTTTTCTCTTTCTCTGTACACGTTCTCCCTCCTGGGATTTCCACAAATGTTTTTCAGTTCATCATTATGTTTAATTTAAATACTGTACACATTTTTGTCTCAGTAATGTATTCTTTTGTTTGCTGTTTGTTTTGTTTTTTTATTTCCCAACTCAAACAACAATTTTACATCACAGTCTTTATATTCTTTTTACTCATTAGAGGTTAGGAGTAGGAGTAGGAGTAGGAGTAGTGAAAGTCCTAGACGTGGCAGTGGTATTGTTACAGTGGGGCAAAAAAGGGTTTAGTTTGTGCAAGTTCTCCCACTTAAAAAGATGAGAGAGGTCTGGAATTTTTCTTTCTTATTCTGTCTCTCATAGTTGAGGTATACCTATGATGAAAATTACAGGCCTCTCTCATCTTTTTAAGTGGGAGAACTTGCACAATTGGTGGCTGACTAAATCCTTTTTTGCCCCTCTGTATTTGTTTGCTTGCTTGTTGTCGTGGTAGAGGTGGTAGTTTTATAATCATGTATTAATTTGTTTATTTGTTTGCTTGCTTTTGAACTAGAAGAAGTGATAGTATGTTCATTCATTTATTCATTTATTCATTCATAGTAGTAGTAACATTTTAATGGATTTTTTTGTTTGTTGGGTGGTTTGTTTTACTGCATTGTTGTTTATTCATTTACGTGTTTGTTTGTTTGTTTGTTTAGTGATAGTAATAGTAGGATAGTGGTAGTGAGGTAGTAAGTACAGTAGTAGCATTATAATGTATTTATTTGTTAGCTTGTTTGTTTGTTTCAGTAGTAGCTGCATTATCATTTATTTGTTGACTTGTTTGTTTATTGTTTATTTGTTTAGTAGTAATAGTAGTAGTAGAATACATGGTACTAGCATTGTTATAATTTATTTGTTTGTTTGTATCAGAAGAAGTGTTTGTAGGTTCCTTCATTTATTTATTCTTTTATTCATAGTAGTAATCGCATTATAATTTATTGATTTGTTTCTCAGTTGAAATAGTAGTAGTTAAATGATCATTTCTTTAATTACTTGTTTGTTTGTTCAGTAGCAGTCATAGTAGAGGTCATGGTACTAGCATTCTTGTGATTCCTTCATACTTTCATTCATAGTTATCGTAGCAGTAGCATTATAATTTATTGATTTGTTTGTTTATTTGTCTGTTTAGTGGTAATAATTGTAGAAGACATGGAACTAGCATCGTTATAATTGTTTTATCTGTTTGTTTGTTGTTTTGGAAGCGATAGTAGGTTCATTCATTCATTCATTCATAGTTGTAGTAGTAAGAGGAGGAGCTTTATAATTTATTGATTTGTTTGTTTGTTTGTTTGTTTGTTTGTTTAGTAGGAGTTAGAAGACATGGTTCTAGCATGGTTATAAATGGTTCTAGCATGGTTATAAATATTATTTGGTTATAGATATTTATTTATCTGTTTGCGTGTTTGTTTGTTTTTGTTTGTCTCTGTGGCAGAATTCCAGCTACTGTGGCAAGTGCCGCTATCTGTTGGCCTCTTTGATACCTTGAACTTTTTCATACCACCTCGTCCGAACTGAAGAATACCGGAACATAAAGTGCTCACAAGCACACTGAAGTAACGTAGTAACATCTAGAATCGTTTTTAGAAAATACTGCATTTGCAGACATATTATAAGACTCACGATGATCTCCCGTCCCCGCCTGCTGCACTCTGCTCAGGGTGTCATTACACTGATTTGTTCTTAATCCAGCTGTAATCCAGCCTGGACATGCAACCTCTCCTGCACTTGTCCTGGTTTAATATCGAAAGTGTTTACAGCCCTGTTTCAGTTGCAGTGCAGATGTGCATTTCAATTTCATTACCACACTCAGCCAAAAGAGAGAGAGAGAGAGAGAGACAGAGACAGAGACATAGAGAAAGACATGAAGCGATGAGGAGTGTTAATGAAATTCTATATGCTTTGTCTTCAGCTGTCTTTAATTACTTTTTAACGAATGCAATTAGCACAGACACTGACAAGAAAAGACAGAAACAGAAGCAGAGACGCTCCGTCTGTGTTTGTGTGTGTGTGTGTGTGTGTGTGTGTCAGAGAGAAATAGAGACAGCATGTTGAAGATTGAAGGGTGTGAATGTATGCGACTTTGGTCTGTATCAACACACACACACACACACACACACACACACACAAGGCAAAGTGCGGCTCCTCTTCAATCACCCTGGATAATTCTCTATAGCCTTCAGACATTTATCTTCTACAGTTATGAGATGCTGCTTGGCCCAGGTAATGCAATCATCTCTCTCTCTCTCACACACACACACACACACACACACAAACACAAACACACAGCAAATTAAGCTCTTGATGAATACACACCCTCACCCGGAGTCATGGCCAACGAATATAAATCATGATCCTGATCACCAACAGTAAATAGATTACTGTAGTTCTGTAACATGCTCTGTTGTTTGTTATTATAATTTATAACTCTTTTCCTTCATACCATCACGGTAGTTTTCTCAGAACGCCGAAGCAATTATCAGACTTCCTGCTTCCTGTCTGAAACACTGGCCTCCAAGGAACTCCACTAATGGTCCAATCATGTAGAAATGCCTTGCAGCGAGGTCAAGACTGTACGGAGGATGTATGGTGAATGGTTGTGTGTACAGTTCCCACTGACAGATGCTTCTCTTCTGCAAGTTAGCGACAAGTCATCTGTCGATTTTTTAAGGAACAGGTCCGAACTTGAACCGAACAGTAACCCAACTTGAAATCTTACGTGAATGATGGAAGTTTACAAATTGTAATCGGTTTTGCAGCTTTGTTTACCAGAATTTAAAAGTCCCGGTTTGACTTGAACGCCCTCCATACAGTTTATAAGCTGAAACATACCTGAAACTACAATTAATTATTTAATTACTGTAGTATAATTAGTAAGGTAGCAAAGTTGGTCAAATAAAATAAATAAATAAATAAAATCAATCACATAAACTTCCACCTTTAGACTTTAGGCCACGCCTCCTGAGTCTAAAGAGACTAGCCACAAATTGTATGCTTTCTGTACCTTTAAGATATCTCTCTTCAAAAGTGAATGAACCTGACCTAATCAGTAAACACCAGCGTGGGTCCGTGGCCGATCCCATAAGGTACAGTAGGAACACACCCTGGATGAGACACCAGTCCAGTCATCTAGTGATGGAAATATGCTCTCGCTCTCTCTCTCTCAATATTTATTTATTTATATCCACATTCATTTCTTTATTTATGTATTTATTTGTTTGTTTATTTGTTTATTTGTTTGTTTTTGTTTGTTTATATGCACATTAATTCTTATACCGCTTATCATAAACAGGGTGCCAATCCGTCAGAGACTACCCAATTAGCCTAATCAGCATGTCCTTAGACTGTAGGAGGAAACCAGAGTACCTGGAGGAAACCTACCAAGCACGGAGAGAACCTGCACATCGGTGGCAATCAAACCATATACAGTATCACAGTACCATTCAAAAGTTTCTACATTCAAGAAAAATACAGTTTGTTTGTTTTTTAAACTATGAAAAAACATATGGCATTTAGTAATTAAGTAACAACACCAACAGCAACAACAGTCAGTTGTTATTTTAAGACACAAAGATCAGATCATCTGCTCTGGAACAGTTCTTGTAAGAACAGTATTGTGTCAAGTGTGTTTGCAAAACCCATCAAGCACCATGATGGAACGGGGAAATAAACAGGAAAGACAATGGAATTAGAAGGCGTGTCCAAACTTAAACTTGACGTGTGACTTGTGGTGTGTATATAAAAATATATTTGTTTAAGGTTCTGTTTTTATTAAGATTCTGTAAACCCCCAAAACTCATGAAAAGTAAAGCAGAGGACAAAGTGGTGGAAGTTGAAAAAAGGAAGAATGTTGTGCAGTTGAGACAGGCTCTGGGTGGTCAGGGGGTGCTTCCAGTTAACTGGACAACTACGGCTAATGTGATCAGGGGGACAGGTAGGAGGGTACTCGGTGTATCATCAGGAAAGGGAAAAGTGGACAAAGAGACTTGGTGGTGGAACGAGGAAGTCCATGAGTGTATAAAGGGAAAGAGTTTAGCTAAGAAAAAGTGGGACACTGAGAGGACTAAAGAGAGTAGACAGGAGTACAGGGGGATGCAGCGTAAGCTGAAGGTAGAGGTGGCAAAGGCCAAACAAAGAGCATATGAACAAAGAGCGTATGCCAGGTTGGACAGTAAGGGGGGATCTGTACAGGTTGGCGAGGCAAAAAGATAGAGATGGGAATGATGAGAGAGTGTCGAGAGAGGAGCTGTGGTATTGTATGAGGACGTCTGGAGTGGCAGAGAAGTATGTTAGAGTGGTGCAGGACATGTACAGTATGAGAGCTGTAAGACAGCGGCGAGATGTGCCGTAGGTGTGACAGAAGAGTTCAAGGTGAAGGTGGGTCTGCATCCAGGATCGGCTTCTTGTTTGCTATGGTGATGGACAGGATAACAGATGAGGTTAGACAGGAGTCTCCATGGACAATGATGTTTGTAGATGACATTGTGCTTTGTAGCGAGAGCAGGGAACAGGTGGAGCAAAATCTAGAGAGGTGGAGGTACGCTCTGAAAATCAGAGGAATGTAGGTTAGTCGTAGCAAGACAGAATACATGTGTGTGAGAGGAACCTAAGTGGAACGGTAAGGCTACAGGGAGCAGAGGTAAAGAAGGTGCAGGACTTTAAGTACTTAGGGTCAACGGTCCAGAGCAATGGATAGTGTGGAAAGGAGGTGAAGAGGCGGGTACTGTCAGGTTGAAATGGGAGGTGAAAAGTGTCAGGTGTGTTATGTGACAAAAGAGTATCAGTGAGAGTGAAAGAAAAGGATGTCTGAGAGTGTTCAAGACAGTGGTGAGACCAGCGATGCTCTACGGCTTAGAGACAGTGGCACTGAAAAAAAGACAGGAGGCAGAGTTGAGGGTAGCAGAGGTGAAGATGTTAAGGTTCTCTTTGGGAGTGACAAGGATGGATAGAATGATTTTATCAGAGGAACAACCCATGTTAGATGTTTTGGAGATAAAATCAGAGAGGCTGGATTGAGGTGGTTTGGACATGCTCAGAGGAGAGATTGTGAGAATTTTGGTAGAAAGATGCTGAGGTTGGAACTGCCAGGCAGGAGGTCTAGAGGAAGACCAAAGAGATGGTCTAAGATTTATGGATGCAGTGAAAGAGGACATGAAGTTAGCCTGTAATATATTCACATGAAGAACAGCTGATGAAGAAGAAAGGATGAATAAAAGCCCTGCGTGTTTACCGTCTCCATGACGACCGGAAGAGGCCAGACAAAGGGCGTTCAGGTTCTTTCTAATGGGCACATGCACACGTGCGCACACACACACACACACACACACACACACACACACTATGTCTCTCATTCTTTCCCTTTATCTCTCACTCTCTCTCTCTCTCTCAAACACACACACACACATTTAAACATGCTCTGTGCTGCAATTATAGTGAAATGCATTCGCCAGTAAAAAGCCAGAGTGCTGTCACACACTAACACACACACACACACACAAACAAACGGATATGTAAAATCAATAAACACAGTTGACCATGTGCTTGCGTCACAAGCTTTCAAAACACACTTCTGAGACCTTTTAAAGAGAAGTGACGAGTGTTCCTGAACACAGTGCGGTGCATTATGGGAAATCTATGAAATGAAAACACTGCTTTTAAAAAATAAAGATACTGAGATAAGATACTACAACACCGTTACACAAACAGCTAAAGCATGAGCGACAGGTCATACCCACTGTAGTTATAATTAAAATGAAAATGTAATTATTAATATTTTCTGTTATTGCAATGGAGAGACCTTCCATGTCTCAGGTTAAAAAATGTAGTAATGTTAACACCCTGCGGTATTACTGTACATTACAGGATAATGTAATTCTCTAAACAAAAAAATAGGAACACTATATTTGAAGGGTACTTATGGTACATAGTGTACATAGTGTATGGTACAAAATTATGTACATAAAACAATCATTAGCACCACATAAATATTTGATAAAGCAATACTGGAGAATTTGTGAAACGCTTAGAGGCTATCGAACCGCCGCATTAATGCACCCGTGTCTTTTTGTTGATTGATTAATAGCGTGACTATAAATTATTTTATATCCATAATCTTGCAAGTTATTACATTACGAGGGATGTTCAAGTCAGTCCGGGACTTGTCATGAAATGTCCCTTAAATGAATCCACAATCTTGCTTTTTATTATAGTACAAGGGGGCGTTCAAGTCAAACCTGGACTTTTGAAGAGATGTTCTTTGAATGAATCCATAATTTAGCTTTTTTTAACAGTACGAGGGACGTTCAAGTCAAACTGAGACTTTTTATTGAGATGTCCCTTGAATGAATATAAAATCCTGCTTTTTATTATATTACAAGGAGTGTTCAAGTCAATCCAGGACCTGTGTCCAGTTGTCCCTGTTGGACAGATGTATAATGAGATAAAAAAAAAAAAAAAAAAGTTATGCCCTGGATAAGGGCATCAGGAACAAATACTGTACCTAAATGAAATGTAAATGTGATGAACTATTCCCTGATGGAATCCATAATCTTGCTTTTTATTAGTATGAAGGAAATAGTATTAGTATGAGCGACGTTCAAGTCAATCGGGGACTTGAAATGACATTTCTGGTGAATGAATGCATTAAACTGTTTGACATTTACATCAGACTTCGAGCACAGTACGGTGATTCTTGACTCTTAGCGCAGCAGAATATTACGTGGTTGGTGTCGGTCAGAGCTTTCTGCAGTGGACATTCGGAGAGTTGTTACAGGAATTAGGCTGGGAGTTATTGCCACATCGCCCGTACAGTCCTGAGCTCGCTCCACATGTTTGGGTCATTAAAGGAGTTCCTGGAAGGCCGGCGTTTCAGCCGTTTGAAGTTATCCGTTTGCCTATTCAATAAGCATTCATTTCTATGCACTGACCTGCCGTCTTTGACCTGTAAAAATCTGTAGTGTCCCTAACCATGTTAAATCGTAATATCATAACAATTTTGCATTTTATAACACTGAAAATACCCTTTTTTTAGGTTTATGTCTTTTTATGTGAAATCTAAATCAACCAAGTTCCATCTGAATGACAGTTAAGACTGTTGAAAGATTTGAATTCAAAAACGTTCCGGACACTACAGACATCAAAGGGCATGAAATTGTATTTAGCAAATATGTTTCTTTTTCATCTGATAAATATAGATGTGTATGTACAGTATATTTACAAAAACAAAGCATGAAGTGGGAGATGATAAGCATTAAGTATTATGAAAAATAAAATGGTGTTATATAATCATTTTGTTGAAAATTAAGTTTTCATCTCCTGTAGGTGAGTCAGCACCTTTCTTTTAGCACTGATACCATATTTTTGCTATTTGTAAATTTGCGTAAATCTATTTAACAAGTTTAACATAAAGATAAGCCTGTTTAATATTTCCTATTTTTTCCATCTTCTACTCATTTTACCTGAGTCATCATTTGAGGGGCAGTTACTAAGGATGAATGCTGTGATATCACTTGTGCTCTTGCACCTGCAATTTTTTTTTGCGTCCAATTAAATAATATCAGCTGTTCCAAAAAATTTTTTTATTTACAGTTACATCCCATCGTACTGTATAATGCAGTAATGATTTGTTGTCGCCTCAATTTTGAAAGTCTGTTTCTTCTCACGTCATCTCATGGAATGTTTTTATTTTTTCCCCTCCCCGCTGATCCATTTAAATCTACACCTGGATTTCAAGCTGCTTTGTGACACTCTTTATTATTACAAAACTGAAATAAAATGTAATTGAACTGAACCACTTATCTGAGCAGCACGCTGTAGCATGTTTGATTTCAGAATACATTTAGTAGAAGCTTGTGCATGCAGAGTAGAAGGACTTTTTGTTTCAGTTAGCTAATTGGGACAGGGTGTGTACCAGCAGTGTCAGCGTGATATATCTCAGCAGGCCAGAAAACACCCTCGCATCAGATTCGAACACACCCGTGCCAGGCTGCACATCCTGCGCAAAATGCACGGAATCTAATTTGCTCCTGTAACACAGCCGTCATTACTGGAGAGAAGACATTAATCAAAGCGATGCACCCGTAGTCCGACAAGTGCCAAGGATGAAGAAAGTTGTGTTTTGTTTGCCATTTGTGTGTCACACCGAGTACAGTATATCTTAAAGGTTTGTTTCACAGGAGGGGTTACCGATAAACATCCTGCTCCTGTATCTATGCACACACACACACACACACACACACATATGCAGGATAAAATAAAAACTCATGGACACATTTCTCCTAGCGTGCTAAGCTGTGTCTGCTCGGCTGCTTCAGCCCAGCTGTTTGCTCATGATCACAGATGTCTAAGACAAACTAGGCCTTTTAATTTTGAAGAATAACAGAACACAGAAAACTTCATTTCTCTATATAAACCCCTGCTACACTAATGCACTTATCCCAGCGTTTTACTAGTGCTTGGATACCATAAAGATAGAAAGTTTTCTCAGTACTGTATGTTGGAGCCATGATCAGACTGCCTGCTTAATGTCTGAAACGCCGGCCTCCCAGGAAATCCTCTAACAGCCTAAACATAGAAATGGCTTGTAGCGAGGTCAGGACTGTACAGAGAATACATAGCAATAACTACTAGCCAAGTTCCTGTACCGTTCCCATAGACAGATACTGATATAATCTTTTATCTTTATATCCGTCGATTTCAAAAGAGAACATTCCACTAGCTGAATGTTCATGGGATGACTGCAGTGTGCTCCGAGCCACCTTGTCACTTACGGACGTAGAGTACAGTACAACCTTCTTTAAAACATTAGCACTATTCAATTATTTTACTGCGGCTAAAGGTCTCATCGCCGTTCTGTCCTTCTGTAAATGAACCGGTTTTTACACCTTCATTCACCAGAAATTTCATGATAAGTCACCCATTGTGTTCATGATTAAGAGAACACTTCTGTCTAAAAAGGTGTCTGAGAAAATTAGTTTCTCTCACACCATCACATGTCTTACTATCACATTCTAAGAAAACAGTTTGAATTTTCTGTGCCCGTATTCTCCACTACTGTGCGTCCCAACGTTTGATGTTTGATGGAAACATTGTGTGCCAGAGTTATTGACAGTTTTGAGATGTTCAATTTCATCATGACACAAAGCTTTGCCTTCTTAAAAGCGAGCAAACTTGTGCAATGTATGAGATTCTAATCTTTTGGATGAACTTATGGATGCGACCTTGAATACGACTTCATAGAGAAAAGTTGAGAGAAGCTGGGAATAAAGAGTTATGTTAAACTTGATGGTATTTGTAATGATGGGCATTTTCACACAGCGCCCCACGTGCCACAATAAGCATTCTTCACATTTAACATGGTGAATAAATAAATGTCAAGGACAGCTTTCTCATAGTGAATGATGATCTTATAAGCAGGAGAGTCAACGATACCACTTGTTGTATATGACGGTGTGTGCGTTGTTGTTTTGTTTTCTTCTTCTTCCAAGCCACAGGGAAGGAAATGAATCACACACACGCTGTTTGTCAGCATCACGGGGCTGGAGTGTTTTCTAGCGTGTTCTGCCTCGGTTTTAATTACCTGTCAGTCAGGAGCTGGTGCTCAGCTAACATCGAGACACACCCTCGGGAAACAGTCGATATATCAGATTAGAGTCCCTCCATCTGGGAGACAGCGAACGCCCGCTGGAAAGCTGTTTAGCATGTGAGCGCTCAGGGACACGAACAAACATGTGTGTAACGCACGCTCAGTGAGAATGATAGAGACTAGGAGGGAAGGGTGCAAAACAGCTGGCGGAAAAAAAGAAGAAAACACGGAAAGGCTAAAATAAGAGAAGGGACGCATGAAAAAAAGAACAAATATAATGAAAAGTACCAAAGGAATGAACAAATGAAGTGAAATGGTGAGGAACAGAAAGAAGGGGAAGAAAGCCGAGTGTTAATGAAGAAGGAAGGAAGAAGGAAGAAAGGGTGGATGAAAGGAAGTACTGTAAATAAGGAAGGAAGGAAGGAAGGAAGGAAGAATGGAAGGAAGGACGGAAGTGGGGCTAGTAGAGAGTAATGAAAGACGGATGAAAATGAAAGAAGAACATTAATATGGAAGGGGAGAAGGAGGGAAAGAAAAGAGGAATGAAGAAAATAATTATATCAAAAAACGGATGTAGAAAAAAGAAAAAATATGGAAAGGAAAAACTTAGGGAAAGGAAGCATAAAAAAACTAATTCAATGAAAAGTGAAGAATGAATTAATAAATAAAGTGAAATGGTGAGGAACAGAAAGAATTAATGAAAGTATTAATGAAGAAGGAAGGAAGGAAGGAAGGAGGAAAAGAACAATATGAAACAGCTGTGAGAAAAAGAAGGAAACAGAAAGAAAAAATATGGGAAGCATGAAAATGAAGAAAAATATGTATTAATGAAGAATAAAGGAAGGAAATGTGGGAAAAGGGAAATAAATAAGGAGAAAAAGGAGGAAGGTAGGAAAGAATAAGATGAAGATAATCATACAGAGCTACAGGTCTACAGGTGTTTCTTATAAAGCAGTGTGTGTGTGTGTGTGTGTGTGTGTGTGTGTGTGTGCTCATGCGTGTGTATGAACCCTGAATACGCCTGATTTCACTCGTGGTGTTCTGACGCGCAGCCCACCACTCTTCTGTTGCCATGGCGACTGGGCTATTACCATCCAAATAGAGGAGTGGGGTTTTAGTCATGGCTAATTAAGACACTGTCATATGTATGGCACGTGCAACCGTCACGGTGATCCTAGCCAATAGCAGTGCAGAAATATCACGCTTATGGATTACTGAATGTACATCTGGACAACAGTAGGCATCACTTCATGGCTCCTTCCTGAGACGGGGGTATGTGTTATTATAACTGACACGATAAATTGGTACAATTACCTGCCCACTATTTCCGCGCAGTGACACAGACTTATTGCAAACATTCATTCATTGTTGTTGTCCCCCCCTGGCTGTTATACCCCTACAGTATCTCACCTACGCGGTGTGCCCATGCGAGGACCAACGCGTGGAAAGACGGAAACCTAATCACAGCGCCAAAACTCGCGGTGAATCATGATAAACTGTACTGTACTTACGGCTACCGCGTGAAACCGCGTAGGTGAGATAGGGGTATTAATAGTTAACAGATTATGAGCCAAACTTCACTGAGTGATGATGGTAGAATAATTATAAAGGTCTTGACTTAAACAACATGCATGAGGAATCACAAAGGAGTTTTCATTTTCTGCAACGGAAAAATACTCGAACTAGTTACTTTTATCAGAAAGTAACGCTGTAAGGTAACTGGTTACTTTTTAAAAACAGTAATTTTGTAATGTAATTAGTTACTTTTAAAAGTAACGTCCCTCAACACTAATGATTAATGTTGTAACTGTTGCCAGATTGCTGCCATATTTATGTCTGGACAGCATCCTCCTATAAAACCAAAGAATATTATTATTAGGGCCCAAGCACTATTCAATTCAATTCATTTTATTTGTATAGCGCTTTTAACAATTGACATTGTCGCAAAGCAGCTTTACACAATCAAAATAATTATTTAAGTTTGTATAACCTGTGAATATGTATGAATCAAAATGATAAGATGATGGGCCCAAGCACCTGCTCCATTGCCGCTGGACACACCAGAAAGACACGTCCAGACATCACGATGCCTTAAACTTATGCCCTATTCAGTGACATCAGCGTTTAAGGCTTTTTAGAGGTCTTAGCGTGCTTAGAAGCATTACAGATTGTGTGGTGCACCCAGGTGGCGATGGCACAGGTGCTTGGGCCTGCTCATCGTTTCTTGCCACTACAGTATATATATATATTTTTTGTTTTTAATGAAAAAGTTTTTCACTTCGATTATGTATTTAGTAACTTACTTCTTTCACTCTATCTATTGCTATAGTTCCAATAAAAAAAAAACGCATCTCATTCTGCTTTTCCATCGACTGCAATTGCGTAAATGCTCGGAAAGAAAGCAACAAGATGAAGAAGAAAAAAAGAGCACCAAGGAACACTCACAGACATAAAGAAACCAGAACACCATGAGTTTATTGCATCGCATTGTATCGTATCATATTGTCTGTCGTCTAATGATATGCATGCTAAAAATTCACTTCTATAAATCTCAAACTCTCTCCTGTAATTTATCCTAGTATTATTACTGTATGTCTGGTGCTCACTACCCACTCCTATCATCTGCTCCACTCGTCTCGCTGCCAGCATTCACTGATTTGAACCAGCATGCAGATGCCTACATCTCTTAGCAGCACAAACTGTTAAAAAAAAACAACGCATTTTGCATTTTTGGTGAACTGCCCATACCCTTTACTACTGTGTGTCTCGATTAGTGATGTTCGATTTCATCGTGACACAAAGCTTTGCCTAAAACCTAGCTTGTGGTGTAAAAATTCCTAGGAAAGAGCAGTGAAACAATAATGTGAGGAGGAAGCTCATAACCACCGAGTTTTGTTATCAATTTACTGGAAATGACTCAATAAATTCCAGTGAATCTGACTTTCACTGTCACTTATTCCATACGCACTGTTAAGTAACAGGGCTTTAGCTGCATTACTGGTCTAACTGGTAGTTCCACAAACCTGGGTATGGAAGTAATCCACAGGTACTCGCCAAACTTGTGCAATAAATGAAACTCAACACTTGTGGATGAAGTAAGACCTTGAGAGTCACTATTTTTATGAATACAGAGCAATAGCTGCTGGATGGTTGAGATTCCTGAATTCTGATCGCAGTTTAAATTCCAAGCTATGACTGTTCAGTTGTCAGGCAAAGCATTAAAACGTTAATTCTAGAGCATGCATCCATAATCTAAATCTAATAGCTATGAGAGCCTGATAGAGAGGAGACCCCGTTTACATATCATCGTTTGATGAATCACCTACCTCGAGTGTAACCTGATACAATCGCCGTATGAGTTTGAGCCCAATAGATATTCTGTATTGACTTGGACTTTTTTGACTGGTATTTTTCAGTATTGGTACCTGAACTTGTCTTGGACATTATTCTTGCTAAAAATGTTCTCTGTCTTGACTGATATTTTCTATATGATGCTCGTACTGGATATTTTTTCTGGATCGGCACAAATTTTAACAAGAGGTCCTCCACTCTTCACTCGTCATAAAGCCTAAGCCTTGGCACGATGCACAAAGGATGCCAACAAAGTGGAAGTAAAGGCTTCGTATCAAAAAGGATATGATCTCCATCCTGGTCTCAATCTTGCAATGGGTTCTGACTAGCTGACTAACTGGCGGTCCCAATTGGGCGTAGTGTGCACATGTTGCCCAGAGGTCCTATCATAGTCGTAAAAATTGAATAAATACAATGGTAATCTCCATCGGTCTCCACGGTCCCTAGCTGGACTACAGAGGTTCCTAGATGGATGGCTGGTCTGCAATATTTGCTTCATGCATTTCCATGTATAAGTTGAACTCAAACTAACAATCATTACAAGCTCTTGTGTTTTGACCCCTGAGAGTGTATTTGTACTTGTCCATTACCCTCATTATGACCTTGGCTTCTGTTCTGTGTGTTGGATTGATGCTTAATAAACCTGCAACACATGGATTACTCTCTTGATTCCTTTGGTGAGAAGCTTGAGCCGGGGCTGGATGTTAATAGTACTTGTTGTACTAAACCGTACAAAGAAATAAAGTATACCTGGTATATATTTTTTTTCAAACACCCATACCCATCCAGACTGTAGCACGTTTTATCCGTCTTACCTGGCAGGCATTGTAGAGCAGCTGATGCTCAAACTTCTTGATGCCGAGGATCCCCTGGAACATTTCATACAGCTGGTCCTTGCTGAGAATGAGCTCGGAGGCAGCGCTGGCTGTAATACGCTGCTGGTGCTTGCGGGGATCCTCCTCACCACGGTAGATGGTGTCGAACTTGGCCAACCAGGAGCTAAGCACCGTCTCCTTGCTCAGGCCGTCGATCTCGGGCAAGCTGCGCACGCGTTTCTCGATGTGCTTCTTAAAGACCTCACGCGAGTCGTTGGCCGAGCAGCCGCCGCTCTGGACCATGCGTGAAACGCGGTCACTCTTCAGAAACACCTAGAATATCGAGAGAAAAAAAGTTTTGTGTTACAGTCAGTTTTGTATTAGGGTCTACAGACTACGTGTAATCGATTTGGGTGCTTGCACACGGTTTGGCATTTTTGTTTTGGGTTGAAATGCTACGGTGTTTCTGCTTTCTGAAACATTGATTTTTTTTCCCCCCTCTATCTCAATTCCCAACTCGAATTTATTATACCCATAGTTCACAATACACAGGAAGCAAACAATTCTGAAAGGAGGGGAAGAAAAAAAAGGTTCTTAGAGAGAACAGCTATGGGAATTGTTGCTGCGTCTTTATTGCAGTAGGTTTTCCTCTTTTGAAATTCACTTCAATCACTTTGCTGCTGATTGCAGTGTTTCCCATCAATGTGAAACCTCTTTTTTTTCTACGTCTAGCTCAGAGCGAGGCAGTTTCTCAGCATGGACATTACAGGTTAATGATGTGCCCACCTGGGCACTGGCTTCACATCAGCTGAAAGCTGCTCTCGGCTTGTTGTGCTACTCACCAAAACACATAGCAGGAGACCTAACCTCAGTGTTAAAACAGACAAAGATGAATAGATGTTCTTTATTCTGCACCTCCGGGTTTGACATTCATCTCTTATTCATCCTGTTGCTCTCTCTTGCTTCCTTTGTTCCCAAGTCCCTCATGCACTCAGATGTGTGGTAAAGACATGCTGTAGGTCTATCATCTAATGTCTAATTACAGTGCTTAAGTAATAATTACTGAATTACTGCAGTCGTGTTCCTTACATAATGATGTAAAAGAGAAAAGTAAAAAGTGCATGTACAGAGAGTGAAAACATTTAAATGCACCATAGCGATTATGATGTCACTTTACTACAGAGCCCCTAAAGGCACATTGCAGAAAAAAAATCTTTTTCGCAAAAAAATAAAATAAAATAAAATAAACAAATGGGTCGTATAATCCCGGGTTATTCATCAATTGATAGACAAGTGGTTAAGTTAAGAAAATAATCCTCTCTGTTAACAACAATCTTTTATTTTTAATTGACTTGAAATCATGTTGTTAGTCCAACAGCATTAGAAACTAAGAAAGCCTAATGAGAATCATGCTTTTTTTACTCTATATATATTTAAATAAACCAAAAAAAAAGGAAAAGACGTTCCAAAAACAAATAATTCAAATATGTGATTTTTTTTATTATTTGTATTGTGTTCTATTCAGTAGGGTTAGGGACAGGCAGGAGAAGATGAAGTTGTTGAGATTCTCCTTGGGAGTGACAAGAGGATGGACAGGAGCAAGAATGAATCCGTCAGAGGGACAACCCATGTTAGATGTTTTGGAGGAAGTCACAGAGGCCAGATTGAGGTGGTTTGGACATGGGTCAGGGTTAGGGTTTGGGATGAAGACCAGGTCATGGCCAGACCAATCTCCAGATCTGAACCCTATTAAAAACATCTGGAATGATCAAGAAGAAGATGGATGTTCACAAGCTATAAAGCAAAGCCGAACAGCTTGAATTTTGGAATAGAGTTAACCAAGCCAAGACACATGAAAACGTGATTGCAAATCACGGATATCCCACCAAATACTGATTTCTGAACATTGTTTATATTAAATATGAACTGGTTTTCTTTGCATTATTCAAGATCTGTTGACGTGTTGTCATTTTCTTTAAATAAATACTTTAAATAATGTTATTTTTTATTTAGAATTTGGGAGAAATGTTGTCAGTAGCTTATCAAACAAAACCAAACCCTGACAAAATGAATAATATTGCATTGGTTTCTTATTTTTTTCCAAAGCTGTATATACACATACAATTATGCAGCATGTATTAGGATGTGTGTGTTTGTGTGTGTATGATATTTACGGCTAGTTGTAGATAATGTAAGTCCAGATAATGTAACTCCCAAGTAGATCACAGGAAGTGCACAGAAGTAGTAAAATTAATCTTAGCTGTGTGTACATATAAGTTCTATATAGAGTGGCTTGCAAAAGTATTCATACCTCCTGAACTTTTCCTCATTTTATCATGTTACAACCACAAACGTAAAAATGTATTTTATTGGGATTATATGCAGCAGACCAAGACAAAAGAAAAATGGTTTCCACCTTTTTTAGAAATACAAATCTGAAAAGCATGGCATGCATTTATGGAAGAGTGTCGAGAAGGAAGCCACCGTTGAAAGAAAGGCCGTTTTACATAAAATCCCAATAAAATACATTAACGTTTGTGGTTGTAACTGCATGGCACTGTACATTGGGGATAAGGGTAAGGGTCTGTCCACGTGTCATAGGGCTCATCATGGAAGATTTCTCCTCTGCTCTCCAGCTCGATGCCCACTTGTAGCTGAGCAGTTGAGGGTGACAGACCTTGTGGAAGGACTCCACGCTGGCAGCTCGTTTTGGCTGCGGCTCGAACTGGGGACCTTCTACTGCTGACTGACACATCATTTCATTTCATACGTCACGTTTCAATCATACCGCTGCTGTCTGCTGTCATATCCACACACACACACACACACCATATCTTTACCCTGCTACATTTTTATATTTTTATACTCCTCGGTTTATCATTATACTTTTCACATTCTGTGTATGTTTTATATCTTTCTATTTTTAATAACACTTATAAATCTGTAGAATTTGTTAATTTAATATTCCATCCCAAATTGTTCAATCAAAAAATCTTAAATAGTTTTTTTTATTGGAAATTTTATCCTGTTTAATTCTACTCTTCTAGTGCAATTTTTTTCTGTGGTGAAATCATTCTATTTTATTTTTCCATTTTTAGTCACGAATAGTCGTATAAGCATTTCCCTGTATATTAAGTTGTTTATGGTTGTGTACAGTATGTGATATATAAAAAAATCGAAATTTTAATTCTGATCAGCAACTTAAAAACCAAAACCCCCAATCCACCCCCAACCGGGGAATTGTTCATCACTAAACTGTTCTTGGATGGTTGGGAGAAGTTGCTCTCTGAAGACGTTTTTGTACCATTCTTTATTCATTGCTGTGTTCTTAGACAAAATTGTGTGATAAATGGGTTGAGGATGCTTTATTTATTTTTTTTACACAGGACTAATGGTGGCACTTTTCCAGCATGATGGAGCACCTTGCTATAAGATAAAAGTGATAACTAAGTGGCTCGGGGAACAAAACATGGAAATTATGGGTCTATGGCCAGGAACCTCCCCAGACCTTAATCCCATTAAGAACTGAACGTGTTTCAATCCTCAAGAGGAGGATGGACAAAGAAAAACCCACAAATTCTAACAAACTCCAAGCATTGATTATGTAAGGATGTGGCTCAGAAGTTGATTGACAGCATCCCAGGGTGAATTGCAGAGGTCTTGAAAAAAAAGAAGGGTCAACACTGCCAATATTGACTTCTTGAACTTAAAGTAATTCTCAATAAAAGCCTTTATCACTTATGAAATGCTTGTAATTATACTTCAGTATACTGTACCATAGCAACATCTGACAAAATGACCTAAAAAACACTGAAGCAATTAATATTTGCGCCATTCTCAAAACTTTTGCTCACGGCTTTAATATTATGTGTTAGTAAACTCCTCACCTCGTAGTAGCTCTGGACGGCGTTGATGAATGCCTCGTCCGCCACGATCTGCGTATCTCCGTTCAAGAAGGCCTGAAAGCGTTCCTTTACCGTCTGAAGCTGCTGTTTGCTGATCTAAAGAGAAGAGAAGAATATATTACACTTGCAATATCAAATATAAATGACTTCATAGTGACTTAGATTTTTCAATTCAATTATAACCAATATACTTCTCATACACTTATGTTTCTCCTCCTTTAGCCAAGACCGTAATCACTGTAATGCAACACTTCTGTTCTTTCTCTGTCATGCCAAATCAAGGCCAAGAGGAGCACTACAACCTGCAGAAGGACCTTCCTGCTCTTTAAACATCCGAAGCACGCAAATTATTAACATGCTGAGAGCTGACCTTGTCTAACACCTAATAATGGAGTCGAGAAAATTAGTAATTACAGATTTCACGCTGCCCTCTGCTATTCGCCTAAAGCACCGTTTGCTCTGTTTGTCATAACAGGTTAAAAAAAAAGAAGACGAGCTTTTCTGATTAAGGACCTGACACTCTGCGTGAGGAGACGCCCACTTCTCTGGGGTCAGTTTTCACCATCTACAAATATCCTAGGTGTAAAAAAAAAAAAAAGCATATCTCGTAGTTGATTTTTTTTGTTTCTTTTCTTTCGATAGCTCGATGAATAATCAGAGTCAAAACAGTATGTGGAATGGGTGCCAGACTTTAGATTAGAATTAATTAAGAGTGCACCGAAGGGTCAATATGTGAGGAGATGCTTCGGAAAAAAAGAAAGAAAAAAAAAAAACACGCTCCACGCAGGCCCTAGAGGTACGCTTTAAGATGAAGTAAACAAATCCAAAATCAAATCAGGATGATGTTTTGACCTTTGCGTCCCACTCCGAAAGACCGTGCCAGACTAAAGTCGCTCTTTTTCTCTCTCTCACTCTCACCCTCTCTCTTGCTGACTCATACTCTCGTGCGGTGCCGCTCGCTCACAGTGTGGGCTCTGGGTCGCACTCTTCAAAGAGTAGCAGTTATCGTTACATGGTAGAGCAAGTCTAAATCTGAGAAATGTCTACTGCATAATGGTTGTCATTATGCTGCAAAGCTTTTGGGAAACGTAGCGCGCTGTAGTGTGCAGCAAAAGCAGAATGGATGTAATTCTAACCCTGCGGGTTTCTCTTCAGACTAAGTGAAAAATTCTTGGGGAAAAAAAAAAAAAAAAAATCTTAATGACGGACTCATGGTGCCAGAAGCGAATACTTAATGAATACTTAATTCACACACACTTAAAACGTAAGGAATAAAACACTTCAGCGCCTGCTGTGATATAAAAAAAAAAAAAAGGTTGTGTGATGCAGCGTGACACAAAGAGGCGTATCACTTGTTATGACCATTTATAAAAGGGGTCAAGTCAAACCGGGACGTGTGATGAAATTTCTCATGAAGGAAAACGCTGAGGGGGGTCGAAGCCCACTGCAGTCCTTTACGAGTGGAACGCCTGATCCTTAAAAATCAACAGATGACTTGTCGGCAACTTGTGGAGAAGACACATCTGTCTGTGAGAACTGTACACACAATTTCGGCTGTGAGTTATTGTCAATCCCCCTGTACAGTCCTCAGCCATTTCCACATATTTGGGCCATTAAAGGGGTTCCTGGGAGGCCGGTGTTTCAACTTTAAAATAAAATGTGAAAGGTATTTTTTAATGAAGCAGAAGTTGCATCATAGCAGACTTAATAGCAGATTAAGCTTCTTTGAATGTTTTCATTAGTTGGTGGAAGATAGAAGACCGGGCCTACGGTTGGAAATACACCAAAGAGAAAAATGTTAATGGGGATCAAGCCACCAAAAATTAACCTTTAGTGGCACAGCACATACACAGTAAACATTTTCTGATGAGGTATTTGAGTTCTTTGGTGGACTATATGCTCAACGAAGCTGAATCCCCAACCTATCTGAATTCATCTGTTTTAATTCAGCACCTGGTGCGATGACAGACGACATTGTAGCTCGACAGTCCTTTGTAACGCAGGGACAATGAACACCAAGCCTTTGATATGCGTTAACAAGTACGGACGTGTCCACCTCTCTTACCATCTGGTCGTCTCTAACAAAGCTGTGTCAATGCATATGGATTGTTCTGCTTGCAAACACGCAAATACACACACACACACACACACACACACACACACACACAAAATAAAGTTTAAATCTATCCTTCTCTTCTTCTATCATCTTCCCCCGGGCTGCGTCTCCTCGGATGGTTGCCCGGCTGTCGCATTAGGGCCATTACTCTCATGCTGACTTGCGTAACGACTATAAAAAGATAAGTCACTAATGCGGTGGCCGCAACAATTAAATCTCCTCCCTCTCTAGCTTTCCGTCGTAGCGAGCTCTTCGGGAAGACTCGGTGCCGTGCATTAAAGACCAGCGGGGCGGTGGCTTTCAGGCTATCATCCGCCATCAACACAACAGGGAGCAACATCAGATGGGTGATTTAAAAAAAAAAAAAAAAAAAGAGCTTAGAGTAAACTGAAAAATCCTTCTGAGATTCATCTGAGTTTCTTCTTATTTTCTTTGGAAATTTGCACTTTACATTTAAGAGTTTCTAAAGTATATGTGCAATAACTTTCAGAATAGATTCAATATAAATTCCTTGTACTGATAAACAAACAGAAAGCTCATTGGCATGAAAATTGCTTCTAATGAATATCCAGGATTCTAAGGAAAGTTGTTTTGGTTTTCTTTGGAAAAACCATGTGGCATCCATGTGGTACAGTATAACCTGCAACTTTTGTGCAGTGTAGTATTTATTTTCACTGTACAGTCGTGGCCAAAAGTTTTGAGAATGACACAAATATTAGTTTTCACACAGTTTGCTGCTAAACTGCTTTTAGATCTTTGTTTCAGTTGTTTCTGTGATGTACTGAAATATAATTACAAGCACTTCATACGTTTCAAAGGCTTTTATCGACAATTACATGACATTTATGCAAAGAGTCAGTATTTGCAGTGTTGGCCCTTCTTTTTCAGGACCTCTGCAATTCGACTGGACTCTCAATTAACTTCTGGGCCAAATCCTGACTGATAGCAAGCCATTCTTTCATAATCACTTCTTGGAGTTTGTCAGAATAAGTGGGTTTTTGTTTGTCCACCCCCTTCTTGAGGATTGACCACAAGTTCTCAATGGGATTAAGATCTGGGGAGCTTCCAGGCCATGGACCCAAAATTTCAACGTTTTGGTCCCCGAGCCACTTAGTTATCACTTTTGCCTTATGGTACAGTGCTCCATCGTGCTGGAAAATGCATTATTCTTCACCAAACTGTTGTTGGATTGTTGGAAGAAGTTGCTGTTGGAGGGTGTTTTGGTCCCATTCTTTATTCATGGCTGTGTTTTGGGGCAAAACTGTGAATGAGCCCACTCCCTTGGATGTGAAGCAACCCCACACATGAATGGTCTCAGGATGCTTTACTGTTGGCATGACACAGGACTGTTGGTAGCGCTCACCTTTTCTTCTCCGGACAAGCCTTTTTCCAGATGCCCCAAACAATCGGAAAGAGGCTTCATCGGAGAATATGACTTTGCCCCAGTCCTCAGCAGTCCATTCACCATACTTTCTGCAGGAGAGCAATCTATCCCTGATGTTTTTTTGGAGAGAAGTGGCTTCTTTGCTGCCCTTCTTGACACCAGGCCATCTTCCAAAAGTCTTCGCCTCACTGTGCGTGCAGACGCGCTCACACCTGCCTGCTGCCATTTCTGAGCAAGCTGTGCACTGGTGGCGCTCTGATCCCGCAGCTGAATCCTCTTTAGGAGACGATCCTGGCGCTTGCTGGACTTTCTTGGACGCCCTGAAGCCTTCTTAACAAGAATTGAACCTTTTTCCTTGAAGTTCTTGATGATCCTATAAATTGTTAATTTAGGTGCAATCTTAGTAGCCACAATATCCTTGCCTGTGAAGCCATTTTTATGCAGCGTAATGATGGCTGCACGCATTTCTTTGCAGGTCACCATGGTTAACAATGGAAAAACAATAATTTCAAGCATCACCCTCCTTTTAACATGTCAAGTCTGCCATTCTAACCCAATCAGCCTGACATAATGATCTCCAGCCTTGTGCTCGTCAACATTCTCACCTCAGTTTACAAGACGATTACTAAAATGATCTCAGCAGGTCCTTTGATGACAGCAATGAAATGCCGTGGAAAGGTTTTTTTGGGATTAAGTTAATTTTAATTGAAAGAAGGACTATGCAATTCATCTGATCACTCTTCATAACATTCTGGAGTATATGCAAATTGCTTTTATAAAAACTTAAGCAGCAACTTTGACAATTTCCATTATTTATGTAATTCTCAAAACTTTTGGCCACGACTGTAACTAGTATAAACCATGATTAATGTCGCTAGCCCCACCAACCGTGTTCTGGAAAAATAATTGCTCCACCTCCTTTGGCTGTAACCAGTTAGCTCTCATGAACCTAGTTGAGGTACGGCTAAATTGCTAATTTGATCTCTCTGTTTTACACAAATTTCCAGTACAAGTGTACATAGTTGCATAGTTGAATATGGCCTGACATGGGAACACAATCACATGTTCACCGCTAGTCATGTCTTGTTGATTCAGATTGGATTTTAGAGCGTAGATCTAATAAAAAAAATTCCACCTACGCTCTACAATCCAACCTGAATCAACATGACATGACTAGCAGTGAACATGTGATTGTGTTCCCATACACAAGAAGTGTAATACCAACCATTTTAAATAGTTTAAATCTGACATTTGTCTTACTAGTCACATGGCAACAATATTACTACTTGCAAGTCAAGTTTATTATAATTTTCGTTGAATGCTTTTGCATTGCCGCAAAGTAGCTGACTTGATTGGCTGTAGAGCCATGATTGATGTGAAAGTATAAACACCATGGAACCACACAACCGCCATAATGTTTAGGAAGGAGGCGCAAACTTTGGTACATAAAGTACAAATCAATCTTAGAACATCAGCAAAGGACTTTGTTTAGTCACTAGAGGAAACAGGTACAAAAGTATCTACAGTATATCCACAGTAAAACCAGACCAATATCGACGTAACCTTTGACGCTGCTCAGGAAGGAAGAAAAGTGCCAAAAAAGCCAGACTGCAGTTTGCAGCTACACATAGGAACAAAGATCTTACTTTAGGAGGAAATATCCTCTGGTCTGATTAAATAAATATTGAACTGTTTGGCCATGGTGACCCTCTCTATGGTCTCTCTAGAAAAGACTTGCAAGCCAAATAATACCATTCCAACCGTGAAGCACAGGGATGGCAGCATCATGTTGTTGGGGCGCTTTGCTCCAGAATGGACTTGTGCACTTCACAAAATACAGTAGGTGGCATCATGAAGAAGAAATATTATGTATATAAATTAAGACATCAGGCAGAAAGTTGAAGCATAATCACAAATGGTTCTCTAAAATGGACAATGACCCCAAGGAAAGTTGTAGCAAAATGGCTTAAGGACAATAAAGTCGAGGTATTAGAGTGGCCCTGACCTCAATCCACCTGGATTGTAAAAAGAAATGAAAGCTGAATAAGTCTATCATTCTGTCATTTCACTTTTTTAAACTACGCATCCAAAAAGCTAGACTCTATATAGTTCTATAAATCTTTAAATCATGAAATCTGAATCTTTTCTCATCATCAATGCCTCAACAGCTGCCCTTAGACTTCCATTATTTAACTAGACAGGTGTTCTTGCTTTTTTTCCCTCCTCAGCAAAGGAAAACCTACCAACATGTTTTGTCAGCTCTGACCACACACACACACACACTACAGATGCAATAGATAGACTAAAGAACATCAGAGTATCCCTTTAATATGGAACGGACAGCTATGTGGAACATCAACATTATCCTTAAACAGTTCCTCGTCTCATTTTGAAGCCCTTTCCATCACGCTGCTAAGTACAGTATGTGCGGCTTAGGAAGCAGCTCGGTGAATTTTATTGCCTATCCAGCCTGGAATGAATAAACGTAATGATTTGTTCTTTCCTTTTTTTTTTCTCTTGCTCTCTATGTTGTCTATCTAAGCCCAGCACTGTTACTGTTTTCCTCTTAATATGGCTGAGTAGAATACAGTAAGCGTCAAATCACTTTTGCTTTCCAGGCTTTACATCAGCTGATAGTAAAGACCTCCCCACCCAACCTACACACACACACACACACAGGCACACACAAGCTCATTCACTCTGAGATCTACCTCACACCTGCCTGGCCTTGCGGTTACTATAGAAACAGACAACTCGTGGATAGTAATTTACTATCAGACACACACACACACACACAGTGGCCACCGTACCACATGACGGAAGCCAAGTCGGTACATCAGACCCAACGACTAAATCCTCAGTAATGCTGGAGGAGAGAGTGGGCGAGGAAATCTCACACACCAGTCAAAAGCTCTTTACTATATCAGTTGTAAAAGCAATGCTAAGGGGTGACGTTTAACGGGTGACAAAGTTCAGATTTTCATTAATTAAACCGTGACACCGGAGAACGATACTTTTTATACCTGACATACAAGTGAATTCTCTGTTACTATAGAAACAAGAGCGTATTAGAACAAGTGTGTTAATATAAACCGTACAGTCGGACCAACTGTACTGCAGATCAACACCTTCTGATCAGAATCGAGAACTCAACAGCACTGTTGTGTAAAAAGGTTCAAAGGGGGCAGCTGTTAAATTACGTTTTATAATCTGAAAGGATTTGAAATTCTTAGTAATTATTTTTGTACGGCTCTTGCGTTAGGTCTTACCTTCACACTGGATTGTATTGATGGAAGGTGACTAACGCACTAACTGAGGATGTGTGTGTGTGTGTGTGTGTGTGTGTGTGTGTGCGCGCGCATTTGTGTGTGTGGCTATTTTAGTGCCTCTTCTGGCCAGTCTATTCTTGAAGAGAGCTTCAGGGCAAACGCGAGTGATTTAGTTCCTCCTGCTGTTTTTTTTTTTTTTCCTCTGGTATAAATATCTCCGTATTCACGAGCAATTTTTTGTCACACGATCCATTTCTAATCCCATGAAAGTTTAATTTCATGCACAGTGCGGGTGAGAGACAGAGAGAGGCTACTCATGATTAAGTGCCCTTTGGATTTTTCTCCACCTAAAGCCTGCAAAGTGCTGTTGCTGTGGCATAAATGTACTGTATATTGACTGCAGAGCGCGTTTATTCATACGCATTTTCACCAAGTCACTTCTTATTCTCTATCCTGTCTACAAAGCACTTTATCTCATAATGTGTCCTCCCTACAAAATCCTTTCCCTCATAACATGTCCTTCCTACAAGGTGCTTTACCTCATAATGTGTCCTCCCTACAAATTCCTTTACCTTATAACATGTCCTTCCTACAAGGTGCTTTACCTCATAATGTGTCCTCCCTACAAATTCCTTTCCCTCATAACATGTCCTCCCTGCAAGGTGATTTACCTCATAATGTGTCCTCCCTACAAATTCCTTCACCTCATAACATGTCCTTCCTGCAAGGTGCTTTACCTCATAATGTGTCCTCCCTACAAATTCCTTTCCCTCATAACATGTCCTCCCTGCAAGGTGATTTACCTCATAATGTGTCCTCCCTACAAATTCCTTCACCTCATAACATGTCCTTCCTGCAAGGTGCTTTACCTCATAATGTGTCCTCCCTACAAATTCCTTCACCTCATAACATGTCCTTCCTGCAAGGTGATTTACCTCATAATGTGTCCTCCCTACAAATTCCTTTCCCTTATAACATGTCCTTCCTGCAAGTTGATTTACCTCATAATGTGTCCTCCCTACAAAATCCTTTCCCTCATAACATGTCCTTCCTGCAAGGTGCTTTACCCCATAATGTGTCCTCCCTACAAATTTCTTTCCCTCATAAAATGTCCTCCCTGCAAGGTGCTTTACCTCATAATGTGTCCTCCCTACAAAATCCTTTCCCCTTATAACATGTCCTCCCTGCAAGGTGCTTTACCCCATATTCTGTCCTCCCTACAAAATCCTTTCCCTCATATCATGTCCTTCCTGCAAGGTGCTTTACCTCATAATCTGTCCTCCCTACAAATTCCTTTCTCTCATAACATGTCCTTCCTGCAAGGTGCTTTACCTCATAATGTGTCCTCCCTACAAAATCCTTTCCCTCATAACATGTCCTTCCTGCAAGGTGCTTTACCTCATAATGTGTCCTCCCTACAAAATCCTTTCCCTCATAACATGTCCTTCCTGCAAGGTGATTTATGTGTGATTTATGTGTGATTATGTGTGATTTAAGGTGATTTATGTGTGATTTATGTGTGATTATGTGTGATTTAAGGTGATTTGTTCCTTTACCTTATAACATGTCCTTCCTGCAAGGTGCTTTACCTCATAATGTGTCCTCCCTACAAATTCCTTTACCTCATAACATGTCCTCCCTGCAAGGTGCTTTACCTCATAATGTGTATTCTGCCTACAAAATGCTCTTTCTCATAATAAATCCTCCCTATGGAGTGCTTTACCCCGTACTGTATCCTTCGTACAAAGTACCTCATAAAGTATCCTCTCTACAAAGTATTGAATTCACTATCGCTGCAAAGTGCTGTATCTTTCCTACAAACTGCTTTACCTCATAGTTTGTCCTCCTACAATGTCATCTTCCTCATTATTTATCCTCCATATAAAGTCCTTTAAATTGTAATATATCCTCCCTAAAAATTGCTTTACCCCATAGTGTATTCTCCCCATTGATTTTTTTGTATCCTCCCTTTAAAATGCTTTAACACATAATGTATTCTCCCTACAAAGAGATCTTGCCCTACAAATGGATCATCCTCAGAATGAACAATGTGCTCTTTATTATAATGTATCACCCCTATGAAGTGCTTTACCTCAGGATGTATCACCCCTGCAAAGTGCATATCTCATAGTGTCCTCCCTGCAAAGTTTGCTTTAACCCAGAATGTTTCTTCCTTACAAAGTGCTTTAACTCACAATGTATCTTACACGCAAAGAGCTCTTTTTCCGAATGTATCCTACCTACTGACTGCCTTTCCTCACAATGTGTCCTTCCTAAAGAAGTGGCTTACCTTATCCTCCCTGAAAATGTTCTTTCTCATAACAATTGCTTTGCAGTCTGTCGTCCCTACAAAGTGGACTTTCTCTTAGCATGATTTCCCAACTAAGTGCTTATTGCCGGTGTATTGCCTCTATGAACTGCGCTCTCTCTCTCTCACACACACTAATCCTCTATATGAAGCATGGAGTGCTATTTATTTCTGTTTAAAAAGTGCATCCTTCATACTGAGTGGAGTTCTACAGAATATATCATTGCACTAAAATCCCGGTCGCTCGTTTTGAGCTCACCGTAAGGAAGAGGATTTTACTGTATGATAAAACTAATAGCCGTATAAAGATGTAGATGCAGCCTAAAAACATGATTTGTTATATTTATTTATAGGACTTCAATTCATCCTAAAAAAAAAATTAAAAAACCCTTGTCTCAGTGATATTCTCCGGACAACATTTTTTTTTTTTTTAATTAATCCTCACTGTGAAGTTCTGTGTCTCTTCCTGTACCCTCCTAGGACATCTTCACGCTCGGTGAAGCATTACACTCGGTTTTGTTTGACAGGTGAGCGCCGAGACGTCTGGGGAATTATTTTTTTCTCTTTCCTCCACCACAGAGAGAGAAAGAGAGAGAGAGAGAGAGAATGAATGAAAATAAGAAAGAGAATAAAAGAGGTAAAAGCACCGATGGAGGTCAGAATGATTCTCAGATAAAAGTGACACTCGATCTACGATGACCTTGCAATCTGTCGACGGTCTATAACTGCACCTGTTGATTTTTCATTTTACAAACTCATCTTGTTGACTCCAAACACTCCAGCTTATAACTTTCCAACTGTATAAATAGACTGTCTCTGCAAATATTCATTCAAGATAAAATGCTTAATTAAAAAAAAAAAAAAGTCTCTAGACGAGTTCTATTAATGCGCTGTGCATATTTAGTTTTAGTTTATAAATAATGAAATTGAAATAACGCACTCTATGGAGAATTCGACTCATTAACTGAGGTCAGGTCATGATAAAATACGCCGCTTTTATGCACTGGAGAAGGAGGTGTGGAACGTGCAATGAAGACTTTATGTGTGTGTGTGTGTGTAGGATGTGTGGGTTGTGGCCTCATCACCATCCATGATGAGAAATTCCTTTTGGCTATTTTGTTTTTCTTTTTTTTGTCCTCTCTCGCTCAATCTCATATCCTTCATATCAGCATTACATTGCAGAAAATCCCAACCCAAAAGGACATTCGTTTACCTGCAGTGATGTCTTCGTTACCCACAATGCTGTTTGACTTCCTGCGGATATTGTGGATTACACCCTGGCTTCATCTCATCCTAAAGAGAGTGATTCAACGGCGCTTTAGTGCATCGCTCAGTCCAGCGCTCTTTCCCATCAAACAGATCAAATTTCTCATTAATGTGACATTTTCCATGGGATATTCTCACCCAGTCCCGTGGTGTGCGTGCTCGGAAACCGTATTAGCTTGGCGAGAAAGCATTATTAGACTGTACTGACTGGAGAAAATAAGCAAGAAGTCTGGGATTATGACGTCACGAAGAGACTGAAAATGTCTCTGGGGATAAAATTTTATTAGCCGTATTCGCAGCAGCAGGTTCAAAGTCTTCAAGCTTATATTTGTCAATGAGTTCTTACTTAGGAGGCACTGTTGCCTTGCACCTCCAGTGTTCAGGTTTGATTCCCACCTCGTGTCATCATGTGTATTGTATGGAATTTGCATGTTCTCCCCGTGCTTGCTGGGTTTCCTCCGGGTACTCTGGTTATCTCCCGCAGTCCAAAAACATGCAGATTAAGTTAATTGGCATCCCCAAATTGCCCATAGTGAGCGTGTGTATGTGTTTGTGTGTGTGTGTGTGTGTGTGTGTGCCCTGCGATGGATTGGCACCCTGTCCAGGGTGTACCCTGCCTCGTGCCCTAAGCCTCCTGGGATAGTCTACAGGTCCCCGCGACCACGAATACAGGATAAAGCGGTATAGAAGATAAGTGAGTGAGTGAGTATTCCATCACAAAATTGAAAGTTACAGAAAAATATTTGTCTGCCAGAAAAGATAACACCATATTACTGGATATAAGCAACCATTTTTTAGAAAAAACAAAACAAAACTAAATTGCATGCAAAAAAAAGCAGGTACAACAGAAAAACTGTATGTGGCTCTGCAGGATGCTGAGTAAAACTTAAAGACTATAATTTGAGATTAAATGGACCACAAAGCATTGTCACACCAAATATTGACTTGAGCTTTAGAGATTTTTATTTATTTATTTATTTATTTACATGTGCATAAGACTTGTGCATAAGTACTGTACATCTGTAAATCAGTAGTGAAGCATGGTGGTGGGAACATCGCGTTGAGAGATAACATACTGTTGAAGGGGGCAAATACTTATGCATGGCACTGTAGAGCTGAATTTGTTAGGGACAGCATCAGAGAGAACTGCTGTACAATAAATTTTGCATACAGTATGCAGCATGAATATCTCTCTGTCAATCTGTCAGTCTCTGTCTCTCTCTCTGTCTCTCTCTCTCTCTGTTTCTGTTTGTCTCTCTCTCTGTCTCTCTCTCTGTCTCTGTTTGTCTCTCTCTCTCCTTTGTTATAGTCTACGTGGGGACTTGATGGTTGACAGGATTGTAAAAGCTGCCATCCGTAAAGAAAGAAACCCGAGAGAAGCTTACAATTCCGCCTGCTGACAGCGCAATGGGAGCTTTTGTGTATGTGCGTGCATGTGTGTGTGTGTGTGTGTGTGTGTGTGTGTGGCGTGTGCGTGCATATGATCTGACTACACATGAGCATGTTCATGCAGGTGTGGATTGTGTATATGGATTTGGATGTAAGTATCCACATACATCCTCAAGTTTTCCAGGTGTGTGTGTGTGTGTGTGTGTGTGTGTGTGTGTGTGTGTGTGTGTGTGTGTGTGTGAAAGAAAGAGAGAGTGTGAGTGTGTGTTCGCACGTGTGTCTTTTACTCTCTGGATGATTCTAATGAATTTTCACAGATGCTGTACTGAAAGGGCCATAATGACAATGCATCATGCGTGCTAGTGAGTCACACACCACGCACATCTGTACACGCACATCTGGGGAAATGAGGTGTTAGGCAGTAACGCCTAGGAAAATTTTAATTTGCTCTGTGGTAGAAACTAATATTATTATTTAATATTACGGCATTGAATTAATTTTTTATATATTACAGTAACTTCGTGTCCTGTATGATTATAAGACTATAAAAAAGAAAAATCTACACATTTAACAAAAAAAATGAAGACATTATTCTGTTAGTTAATCGGTTATTAAGTTGCAACAAATTTGTTTTACAATATCGCAACTGTACACTCCATTACAAAAATTGGATGACGATTACTTCTTTATTTTTTCACATTATCGTTTCGTTCACTGATATTGATTCTTTTAAATAATAATATTGATTCGCCTGTAAAATAAACGGCCTTTATACACACACTCACCTTTAACCTCTCTCTTTTTCTCTCTGTCCATAAGCGGTTTGAAACACTGACATGCTGCTATTATATGCACGCCTATACATTTTTTATTTTAGTTTTATTTTTTGCTTTTAAAATAAGACAGACAACCAATGAAACATACAGCAACTGTCTATATGTGTGTTGTATAAAGACAGACAGTCATGCAGATAAATACAGTAGCTAGCTAGCTGGCTGGCTGTATGGATGCCCCACCAGACGTAAAGACAAATAACCTAACCAACCTCTGTCTGTCATTAAGACAGACAGATAATGTAACAGACGGATAGATCAAAAGAAAACCTAACAGGCAGAGACAGGCAGAAGGATTACAGGCAGGCAGACAGACAGTTAGACATACAGACAAACACACACAGGCAGAGACAGGCAGGCATAATTACTTAAACAAAGAGACAGACAGACATCCAAACAGACAGAGACAAAATGAGGCAGGTTACCTAAATACATATATAAGGTTATAAACTTGGACTGAAATAGATCACTTTTGATCAAGTTAAGAGATCTATGCTATGCCTCTGCTCTATTTCCTACTTCATGTCAAACCGTAACTCTGCCAGAGCATGAAAAGCACACCGTGAGCAGACTCAGACCCACTCGAAACCCATTTCCCCAAACCTGCCTATTATTGTGTGAGTCCACGTTCTCAGCCGCACACACGTCCACTATTGTGTGAGTCACTCTCACTCAGGCTGAGTTTGGAGAAGCCCTAATTACAGAACAGGTCATGGTGAACTGGTGTGTCACGTCGCTCTCCATCCTGAACCTGCCATCGTCTGCAGTGTTCTGCTCACAGGGTGATGAAGGACTGGCTTGTGCACCGTGGTTTGTCCTGAATTATATAAATCTGTATGAAATCTCCTAATCCTCAGGTGTTTTTTAGCTTCATTAAAACATCTAAAACTTCTATTGATTTGTAGATTAGCAAAGACAAAAACGGCAAACATTAGCGCTGTCTAAGCTGGAATTCTCTGCATCGTTGTTAGCATGGCTATAGACTAATCAAATAGTTACCGCTAGATGCTTGTCTAGTTAGATTTAATGCTTTGATATTTTTGGTAATTCTTGGTCTTGTGTTAAAAGTTCAGATCGGGCAGCATTTAAACAAGGTTCAAAATTCGCAACACATCATATACTGTACTATAGCTCAAGGTTATATCTAAACGCTTACGCATGATTGAAGTTAGCAATGTCGTTATACAGTAACAGAATTAAAGTGGCTGTCGCAATCTACTGCACATTTCAAACTATGTCGCACAAAAAGCGAGACATTGCTATTCAGCTCGACTACTACTTTACCAAATTTCTGCCGGCTCTTCCATATTGATGAAGGCGATGCGGTGCGTCAGATGGAGCACCGTATTGCATTTCTTGTTCTTTTATCTTATCGTTTAAACTTGTATAATCTTTTGACGAAGTATGGTATTTGGTAAAAAGTGTACAGAAAAATCCAGATCTGGGTCCGTATTTACTAAGAATCTGCTACTTTTTATCTTCATACATGAAAGTAGGACAGAATTTGTCTTAAATTATTGGTTCACATTTTAGCTCGTCCTCCTCATGCAAAACGGTCTCCAGTTTTACTTTCTTTACGAAACCATTTTGATCGTATCATGAGTCATACATAGCTCTATTATAGGGGCTTAAAACCTTTTGTGATCGGAGTAGTCTGGACAACATAACTTTATGCAGCCGAGTTACATATCAATAAGTTTTGTCTATGTGCATAAATCTTACAAACAACTGGCAGATTTTACCATTTCGCTATTCCAACTACAGCGGTACCTCGTTGTACGAATTTAATCCATTCCAGAGGTGACTTCTTAAGGCAAAATTTCGTACTGTGAAACTTATTTTCTCATAGGAAATAATGTAAACGCAGATATTCCTTTCCAGATATCCAAAAATATTATCAATTTTAGCAATTTCATATTTCAATGTAATCATATTTTTGCATATTAAAAAAATCTAAACGTTTAGAAAGTAGATTTAAATAAGGTAAAATATGAAATGAACACCTCAATTAACCTCAATCACCGGCTGCTTTAAAAAAAAACTAAAAGTGGCTACCTTGTCTTCATAAACACTGTCATAAACAGTGACGTCTCATTCTTTCCTAGACACAGTCCTACTCTGAGCTAGGATTATTTTCAGTCTTAAATTAACTTTGAGCGTGATTCCTAGGAGTGATTCTGAGACACTTAGTGAATACAGGCCCTGGTTTACAGTTTTCTTGCCCAGGGGGATTCGAAAAAAAACAAAAAACCTAAACATTGGGTCCTTCTCCACCTTTTTATGTTTACATTTACATTTACATTTAGGCATTTGGCAGACGCTCTTATCCAGAGCGACTTACAAAAAGTGCTTTAATGTTTACGACATTGGATACATACTTACACTGGGTTAACTAGGTTAATAACTAAGTAATGTTACTGATATCCTCCGTTTAGGTTAATATTTTTATTTAGAAATGTAACAAATTGATTATTATACGGCGAGGTGAATCAGGTGGGAGAGGGGAAACACAGAAACCTGCTTAATCTAAATACAGTATTATCATTAATATTTCTGCTCAGCAAAAGCAGACATCCCAGCAGCAATTATAGTAATTACACTTTTCTGGTCCTAGTGTGTGTGTGTGTGTGTGTGTGCGTGCGTGCGTGCGCGCGTTATTTTCATTTCATTGTGGGGACCTTAAAAATATCAATGAAACTTTTATTTAAAAAGCTTAGGAAGCTGTGTGTGTGTGTGTGTGTGTGTGTGTGTTTTTATGTTGTGTGTTTGTAGCATTTGGAATAGGATAATGTTGTTTAACTACTAAATACACAAGCTAATGAAAATACAGTACATTAGTACAGAGCTGTGTGTGTGTGTGTGTGATATTTTTACATGTGTGTAAGAGTGAAAGAGGGAGGGGGATGAAAAGCTGTGGCAGTAATTATACTAATTAGAGCCTCAAAGTGTGTGTGTGTGTGTGTGTGTGTGTGTGTGTGTGTGTGTATGTGCGGTGTGTGTGTGTGTGTGTGAGGAGAAATAGAAAGCTAGAGGTAGGCGATTCCTGACTGGCACTGTTCTGAAACAGTCAAAGTGTGAATGATCACGTGGCACAAACAGATGCGCTAAGCGCTAGCTAAACAAATACACAGGGCTGTAACAGTGCGATTAAAGTAGCCACTGAACATTTAATACAAGATCTGAATTTTAATATAGTTCAAAATTAAAAATTGTTTTAAAAAAACAATGGAAGTTGAGGTCTTTAACACAATTTTTTTAAAGAGTTAGAATTTAGCATTAAAGTGTGTATTTTCTCTTCGGAATGCTTTCTGATACTAGAAAAAAATACCAAATCTATTTGTGTGATCCAATCTGACACGAACCAAGCTGAAACTTTACTTTTCTTCGCTCCTCATTCGCTACAACTAGCGAGCTCACTTGGCATGACACAGCTGATGAACTTTTCTTTAATAAACAAGAGAGACCAAAGAGTGAGAAGTCAGGTGAAACGGATGGTGAGCTGTGCTAGAATTGGCATGCTTTGAGGTCCATGTTGTGTTCCTCGTGGACTTTTAATTCATCGCTGATCAGCACCCTGCCAAGGGTCAGGCCCCAACGGCGATACCATCATCAGGACTCAGCCACTGCAAAGAAACCAGCCGCTGCCTCGACTTCAAGGCCCCCAGTTGGGACTGCCGCCAGAGCCAGACAGACGTGTCAGCCTCGCTTTGGGTACCGGACGTGCCGCTGCCATTGCCAAGGACCGGCTATTATGCCCTGGATTCCGGCTTGCTGCAGCTGCTACCGGATCGGTACAGTACGAGCCACACTGGCTCTGTCGCAGGCTGTATATCAGTACTGTGAGCAGCCTTCTGGCCTTTACTGCAAACATGATTCTGAGGAGCCTGCGAGAGCCACCTCATCATGGACACTGCTTTTGACTTACACATGCACATTTCTATTTTCTACACTAACCTCTTACTGTTTCTTACTCTTATTTCCATGCCTTTCCTTTAAATTTTCCCTTTATTAATCAATACAACAAAAAAAAAAACGCATTTTTACACCAGACCTGACCTTGTGTCTGTGGTGCTCCACGAGTCAAGATCCAACAGTTGCTCTCACATTTGTTTTTGAGGTTTTTTTTGGATTAATAAAACACATTTCTGAGAAATTCCTGTCTTTTTGTCAATATGCTGAACTCAAAAACCAAACTTTAAGCTACTTTCTTAAAAGGTTTGACTTGTCTTGCAAACTCAAACAATCGTCTTGAAACTATTCTATCTCTTCAGACCACCCTCAGATGACAGACAAAAAAACAGCACAAAAAAAAAACAGCAATTTGTTTTTAATGAACTGGAACATGTTTAATATATTACCAGGATACAGTGTCTGAATTATTTATTTTGCCTCAGCATCATGCCTCTGGGCCGAGTCAGGCCACAAGACTTCTACATCTACAGGTACATCAAAGCAATGTTCTCCTTTGCTAGACAGCTGGGAAGGAATGTTTTGGTGTGCCGAATCCAACTTGAAAAAGAGTCCACAATAATGTCATCACATGTCACATCCACTGACTGGAATAGATGTTCCAGGGTATAAGGGTTTCAGCAGCGTTGGAAAGTACATACTGTGAGAACAACTACTCCGTATCTTTTTTCTGGCTATCTGTACTTTGTACTTTGTACTTCTACCCTCTGCATGTTTTGATAAAAATTCTGTACTTCTACTTCATACATTTTGAATAGCCACTTTTTCAGCTGGCGATCACAATTTAAACATAAGCGTTTAATGACGTTGCTCACACCATATCACGAGTGAGCTCCACCCCAAGTGGGAAGGACGGGACCAAAACAATTCCACCAGTCCAAGTTTACAGAGATGATTAATTAACACTTTTCAAGAGTATTGAGTTTGTGTACTTCGGTCGTAAAACTTTCAACATCAAACTTAAAAACAAAAAACAATCAACCAGATTTAGGAAGGATTGAGGGTATGCTGTAAGATTAATATTTTTTAAATGATGATTATTGATAAACCAACTCACATACATTTAGACCATGGTGCAGAGGTGGGTAGAGTAGCCAAAAATTGTACTCAAGTATGGGTAGCTGTAGTTCAAAATAATATTACTCAAGTAGAAGTAAAAAGAAGTCATCCAAAATATTACTCAAGTAAGGGCCTTCGAGTGGCCCAGCAGTAAAGTGCTCGCCCTATCATCTGGAGATTGCTGGTTTGATCCCCGGGTGATGCTGTTACCTCTCACAGCCAGAGGTCTAGAGAGAGCTGATTGGCCGAGCTCTCTTAGAGGGGGCGTCTGTAAGCTAGCACTTTTCTCCAAGTGTGTTACTCCGGCCAGAACGGTGCGTGAGCAAGCAGTTCGAAAAGATGCGGTCGGCTGGCGTCACGCGGTTCGGAGGAAACACGTGATAGTCTTCGGCCCCTTCCGACTGAGTGGTAGTAGTAGCCTTAATGTGGGAGCCCCCTAGTGACGGGGAGGAATTGGCCACGACTAAATTAGGGGGAAAATCGAGGGGAATAAAATCCAAAAAAATATATACTCAGCAAAAAAAAAGAAACGTCCTCTGACTTTCAACTGTTTTAACTACTAGTAAACTTAATGTGTAAATGTTTGTATGAACACTAAAAGAGTCAACACCATAAGACATAAACTAAAAATGTTTCCCAATGTGTCCCTGCATGAAGGGAGGCTCAAAATCAAAAGTACCAGTCAGTATCTGGTGTGGCCACCAGCTGCTTGAAGTACTGCAGTGCATCTCCTCCTCATGGACTGCCTATTGCGGACAGTCTGAGCACTGATGGAGGGATTGTGTGTTCCTGGTGTGACTCGGCCAGTTGTTGTGGCCATCCTGTACCTGTCACGCAGGTGTGATATTCGGATGTACCGATCCTGTGCGGGTGTTGTTACACGTGGTCTTCGACTGCGAGGATGATCAGCTGTCCTTCCTGTCTCCCTGTAGCGCTGTCTTAGGCGTCTCACAGTGCGGACATGGCGATTTATCGCCCTAGCCACATCAGCGGTCCTCATGCCTCCCTGCAGCATGCCTAATGCACGTTCACGCAGATGAGCAGGGACCCTGGGCATCTTTCTTTGGGTGTTTTTCACAGTCGGTAGACAAGTCTCTTTAGTGTCCTGCGTTTTTAGAACGGTGACCTTAAATGCCTACTTTCTGTAAGCTGTTAAAGTCTTAACGACCATTCCACAGGTGCATGTTAATTAATTGATTACGGTTAATTGAACATGCATGGAAAACATAGTTTAAACCCTTTACAATGAAGATCTGTAAAGTTATTTGGATTTTTACAACATTATTGTGGAAATACACAGTCCTGAAAAAGGGACGTTTCTTTTTTTGCTGAGTATATTACTCAAGTAAGAGTAAAAAAGTATTCGATGAAAAGATACTTAGTACTGAGCAACTGATTCATCGTAATGTCAGATTTTTTTTAGCACTTATGTAAGCAGCCAGACAAAATTATGAAATACTGTACAAATTCTGACATTTCTAAATAGTAAAATTAATTTAATAAATTTAATAAAATAAATGACTAAAACTAAATATCTTTACAAAATAGCAAATAAAGGAATAAGAAGCACAAATTTCCTCCCCTCACTTTTTTCATAAATCCCTACTGTGGGTAACATATGTACAGTATAATTGAACAGTGTTTCCAGTGTAAGATATACTGTATATTCAGTTGCCCTCCAAGACTCAGCAGATAGAAAATAACATCAGAACATAAACTGTATCAAGTAAAACAAATGTAAGAAACTTATATTTTTTGGCCTCTAGCTTATTTGCTTATTATATATTTTAACATTGCAACATTAAATAAAACAGCTAAACTAACCGCGACATGTTTCCTTCACTTTTTTTTACTCGCTATATGCAGCGTTTCTCTTTGGTCATTTGACTACATGTGGTTATTGTTATTGCGGCTGATTGGTGAAATGGAGTCATGTGATTATTGTTACTATGTCTGATTGGTGAAACACAGTCATGTGGTAGATTTACCAGCTGCATTTTTCTAGCAAAAATAAAGAAAATCTAATGTGTAGACTAAATGGTTAGAAAAGTAAAGAGTCAAGTGTAGCCGAATGAAGCTGAGTAAGAGTAGCGTTTCTCCTTCACAAATCTACTCAAGTAATAGTTAAAAGTATGGTGCAGTAGAAGTAGAAATAGAAGTCTTTCTTTTTTTTTAAATGACAACATTATGAACCAGAAATATTGGCGTATGGCCCTAATGTAACATCGCGATGGAGAACCTGATAACTGCTGATGGCTGTACACGGGGTCAGACTGCCACCACACAGGCCAGGCACTTCTATAATGCCATGTTCATCAATTATTTTGCCCTCTTTATGTGACTGAACCCAGTCAGTTTTGGTTGTCCCCCCCCTCTGATGGCGTCCACCACCCATAAACCCCCCTCGCAGTGATGCCATTTAACCTGGCTTATTTCCTGTGTACTAGTTAGGCTCGACCCCAACCACTGATTGAACACGTGTGTGTGTGTGTGTGTGTGCGTGTACTGTGTTTTCCAGCTGTATTTTACCCATTGTGGCAATTTTACATCAACGAGCACGACCATGCAGCATGTCTTTAAAATTTGTGCCTAACTAAGTGAAAATTGTTTAAGGTTTGTGTATAAAAGTGATTCTCGTTATGTGGATGTGCTTTAATGTTTTAGTAATTTCAAAAAAGCTTTTTTTGTGGAGCAACTGCCTTTAGAAATATAACAACCTGGCTGCTGATATGACAGAAGGCTAATCAAGAATGGAGAATTCTGTGGTTTAAAAAAATATCTACAAGGGGCGTCAAAGTGTCAAAGTCAAAAGTCAAAGTGGGACTTTTGATTGTGCAGAATGACAATGAAAAAACCATGGTTATGAGAGTAAAAACCCAACAAGAAACATTTATTTCTTTATAAAAAAACGCCAGAGCCCTGATCTGATTACCTGCTTCATGCCTGAAACACCGGCCTCCCAGGAACTCAACTTTAATCATGTGGGAATGGCTCTGTAATGGCGGGGTAAGAACTGTGCGGTGGATGTGGTGATTACCCCAAACCAAGTTCCTGTAACGTGCGAGTGGTGGTGGTGAATGATGTGTGTACAGTTCCCACAGACAGATGTTTGTCTTGCGCAAGTCTAGGACAAGATAAATGTTGAATTTTAAGGATCAGGCGCTCCACCACTCACTGAATGTTCACAACGTTGCAAAGAGATTTATACTAAAATAATCCATACGCTTGAGTCGCACCGTGTTAGATCAGACACAGTGTTAATTTTTAATTCCAAGAAGTCAAGCTTCTCACATTTCTCGCTATAACTCTGTTCCCGTTAGAAGCGCATGCATTTGAAGAACTGCTGTGGGCTTTCCCATAAACGACATCGACATGCCCAACTGTTTACTGCCGCAGTTTTATTGCTCTGAGCCCGAGGGCTAATAATGCAAGTGTGATTTTTATGAAGCGTACACACACACACACATACATACACACACACAAAGAATGCTCAGACCAGCTGTGCATCTTTTCAACAGTTCCCCTCGCCCGTACAAGCCTAATGCCAGCCATGTGTTCGCAATTCTTGCCAAATTTCCGTTCAGCATTTTCATCAAACTGACATTTTGCGGCGAACGCAATGATGCATGTGAACATCGGGACAAGGGCGACACAACGTCAGAAGAGACAGCTGATTTCATCAATCTTCATTAAGCGCTTGGTCCCGGTCGCGGTGAAGGTGGGTACGGAGACCAACACTAAGCACGAGGCTTATTAACTTATTAAGCTCCTTATCATAATTCTGTCTCTTCTGATCTTCACAGTAAACATCTGATGAAGCTAGTTTACTCTCACGTGCTGTCTAGACTTACAGAGACAAGAGTCTTGACTCCTTATTCTCTTCTAGGCAGGTGTGTTAAAGTAATGTGGCTGAAAGCCGAAGCTGTTTTTTCGTTTTGTATAGACTTTTCCTGCTGCATTTTTTGTTTGTTTGTTTCCTTTTTTTATATAAATGTAATTAAATTACATACAAAAGAAGAAAACAGGAGAGAAGGGGAGAGAAGCAAAAATAAAAGATGAAACAAGAAGAGAAGAGAAGCAATGAAAAATTAAACAGGCAATAAAAGAAACGTAAAGAAGAGAAAATAGATAAGAAAAACCAAGAAAAGAAAAAAAAAAGAATGTGAGAACAGAAAAGTGGAGAAGGAAAACAGAAGAGGAGGGTAAAAGATTAAAGGAAAAGCAAAGAGGAAATTAGAGAAAAAAGAAATGAGAGAAGAGAAGAATAAAAATAATAGATGAGATGATAAGAGAAGAGATGAGTATATAAAAAAGAAGAAAGGAAAAATAATGAATGACAGCGGGAATAAAAGAAGAGAAAGAAGTAAAAAATAAAAGTAAGAACTTAAAGAAAGTAGAAAAAAGGAAATTAAACATGAGAAGATTAGGGAAGAATAAAAGATATGAAAAGAAAAAAATGAGAAGACAACAGGAAAAGAAAAATGAAGGAGGAAATAAAAGAAGAGAATAAAAGAAAATGGAAGAGAAGAGAAGCAGAATTACAGAGAAGAAGAGAAGGTGTTTTAAAGAAGAAAAGAAAAATAAAGGAGGAAATAAGGGAAGCGATTTCTGCAGCTGAACAATAAAACAGAATGAATAAGATTGATAGACTGAAGTGAACAGACGTCACCGCCATTATATCACTAAAATCACAGTGTAATTCTTTGCAGTCTCTTCCCCCCACTCTTCCTCTCTCTCTGTCTCTCTCTTCACAAGAGAGTCTGTGTGTCGGGGGAGGGAGCGGATTTGTCTTGCAGAAACAGCACACAGATGTTTGACCTTCTCACCTGCGTCCAGCTCGACAGTTCCGTTCACACAAGAACCCTGTCTTTCCCTCGGAGCGTCCGGATCCTTCGGCGCTCTCTTAGGCGCTTTCACTAGAACGCCGTTAGCGCTTCGTGTCTCCCTGATCGCCTCGCCCTCTTTGAAGTTGCCTGATTAGCATATCTCATCAAACAGTTAATAAATGGCTGCGGCTCGGTTTTGAATGTTATAGTGGATTCTAATAGAAAAGAAAAGAAATATATATGAAACGATCCATTGGGTTCACTCCCACTGAAATGATGCTTCGGCTTTCATTATACTTTTTTTTTCTCGGGAAGGAAACTAAGAAAGATCAGAATAGTCAGAGCTCGACAGGTCCATGATTTCCGACACTACGTCTCTTACTTTTGATGATTTAAACACTAAGATAAAACATTTCTGAATTCCATTTAAAATCCTTACACGTCTAAATGTGGCACAAATATAACATTTCATAACATATAATCATTATCAATGCGTATTTTTTTTACGTAAATTAATCATATGACCAAGTTTGACCCTATTGGCTTCCCATACTCACAGCGCGGTTACCCGGCTGTGTGATAGTGGCACGTTTAACACGGATAATAAGACGACTGAGACGATTGAAACATCACCAGGTGTACTGAATGGCAAGTTTTATTACAAAAAGCTTTGGATAAAACCAAAGGATTCGGGTTCTGGGTTCAAGCCAGGTTTGCCACACCTCACACTACCCAGCCAGTGCAAATAAATCGGAGTATTTTAAAGTTGTGATTAATCGTAATTAATCGTGACCATGACTGTGATTAACTAGATTAAAAATTTTAATCGATTAACAGCACTAGTATAAATATAACTCTGGAGTAATCTGGCTAAAATCAAAGTCCAAAATGATGAATTGTAAATGTAATAAGTTTAAATGTTAGTTATTTAAAAGCACCATACTACAGCCTAATCTGCTTATTTCCTGAATTCTCAAATCTGATTGGTCCAAGGATGGACAGCTAATGCGCTTGTTCTTACATGTCCTCTTTTCTACAGTAACCCGAAGTTCTGTACGGTACACGTTCCACATAAACGGATCTAAGAAGGTGTGTGTTTGTTGATACACTGCCGTTTTCTCCAAGGAGATGTTTAGTTCGCGTTTATGAAAGAAGTCTCCAGTGTCACCGTTTTAGTCGCGGTTAGATATTAATCCGTGGCTTTATGTTTACCGACACACGTCTTTAGGATGAAGGGTTTTTTAATTTCCTAGTAAGAACAATTCAATATTAACTTTAAAGAAAAAAAATAAAAAATAAAAAAGCCTCTGTAAAACCTTGGACTTTAATAGGAAAGTGACACTTTTAAATTTGAAACCAATTCCAATAGGAACGCTTTTAAAATATAACTGCTGAAATGCCTATCAGATTGTTTTTATATCTCAAGATCCAGCTGTTTCATTCTTCTCGTACACCGTTCAAGTGTTTATGTAAATGAGCTACTGCTGAGCCCCGCCCCGTCAGAGAACAGCAGATCAGAGCAACAAGTCAGTTCTTGTATGATGTGTATGATTAGCTCCTATACAAAAATTTTAAAATTGCTCAAAAATCAGGGTATGTTTTTTTATACACTGGAGGTATAATAATAAATAATGTGTATAATTAGTCCCCTTTAATTACCATTAAGCAAAAGGAAAAAAAAAATTTTTTTTTTTTTTTTGCACACCAGCTTAATTTCCTCGTCACCAGTGTCAGTCTGGTAAGCTGAACTGCTTGCTTTCTTATCATCCCACACCCCCAATGTCAAAAGCTCCAGACTTCCACCCCAGCTGTTTCATTGCACCATAATTGGCCAAGAAACTGGTACTTTTGTCGTGGAACTGAACGTAAACCAGCATTATTGGGTGCTATAAAACACAAAGGCACAAAGCACGTTGTGTGATTAAGGACAGACAGGTCAAGACAAACATGTCTCAGGGTCACTTTGGATCATGGTGGTGGATTAAATGATATGGAAAGAGGAATGAGAAAATCCAACTGAGTCAAAGGTGATAGGGAGATTAGTTTATGGTCTAGTGAACAAACCGTTTCTGTCATTCGTTTCTGTGATGGAGACCCAGGGATGTCACTAGTACATACAAGTTCCAAAATATAGTTTTAACTTAACCAGCACACTAAAATCTGGAGTGATGAGTGATGGCCAGGTCGTTCCTTCTTTCCTTCTTTTCTCTCACCTTCTGTACTCATCTTATTGTCTTATGTTTTATATCCTCTCCTCTCCTCTTTTCTCATTTCTCTTCTCTTTTCTGTACATCTTTAATTTTTTCTTCTCTTCTCTCCTTAATTTTTTCTCTCTCATTTCCTCTTCACTTTTCTTTGTATTTTACTCTTCTCTAATTGCTCCCTTCAATTCGTCTTCTCTACTTTTCTCTTCTCACATTTTGGATTCTTTTCTCGTCCTGATTTCTTTTCATTTTTTTCTTTTCATCTAGTTTCTATTCTTCCATTTCACTTCTTGAACTAAACCAGCACCAGCTTTATGACCTTTATGCCAGAGGTCATCAGTTTGAAAGTACTATAACAGATACAACAAAGGTATGAAGAAAAAAAAGGTTTAATTATTCCTACAGGTTGCTTCCCCGTTACAGTTTTTTTTCGGTCGCATGCATTTATTTTAATAACTTAGCTAAAGGCATCATACAAGAGACTTGCTACAGGACTAGTAAGTGGCAGTATAACTAAAAATAATGCAATACTTAGGTTAAGCATGTGATGCATTTTAAATAGAGATGAAAACAGCAGGAATGTTTTACTTTTATGACTACTCACTGGCATTTGCACTTGTTTCCGAAACCACAACCGCTCTTGGTTTACATTCGAATAGTGGACCAGATATTGACTTAGTGACAACTAAAACATGTCAAGTCTATGCAATCAAAGAAAATTAAATATAGTTAGATAAATACATGTGTGTTTATCCTCTACACTGACCCTTTCAAAATCAATGCTCATCAAAAGTGGAAACACCATTATATTATTACTATGTATCTGGACCTTATCAAACCTTCGCTTAGATTTCTAGCTGACCATAAAGCCTGACCAGATCAATAAAATTAAATAAAACTGCCCCACTACTCGTAAATAAATCATGCATGACCAAAGCTACATAGCAGCTGCTCCGACATGCACGGCTCCCCCCAACGAATCCCCAGACTTAGGAATTCCCACAGGGACTCTTTATATTTTCCCAAGACAAAACCATCAAGAAAACAAGCCAGCAGGAATCCCAGGTGAGCGCTGAGTCTGAGATAACAGCCTTGTTTTCTCCAAGTTAACAAACGTTCAGCATCGCAGCGAAGCATGTCGCTTTTTGAACTGATTTGTTGGGATAATAATCAACAAGCGGGATAGAGGACGTGCATATGATGCCTACCTCCACGATAAGCTCTAAATAAATTAACCAACTTGATCCTGCTGGAAGATAATGCTCCTCCATTTAGATCTGCTAGAGTTGCTTTCATTGCCACAGAATCTAGTGCATTTCATCCTATGCCTGTTATAGATGGAGTTCTCTACGGCGTATCACGTTGCCTCGAGTTTCTTTCACCGCCGGGAATTAGCCTTTAATGTTGTTAGACCAAATGCAGGCCATTAGTTAAATCAGACTGACGTGTCAGAGAAAAGAATCCTTTTTAGATCAATTTGTATGTGGAAATAATGCTGGTATTTCTTGTTTTAAAAAAAAAAGACAAATCATTATTATTGTTTTACAATTGTACACGTTCAAGCTATGAAAGCAATCCCATTAAACATCTGCCGAATCAATAGTCCCAGCCTAGCCCTTCCCATTCTATGCACTCCATTATGTACGGTCTCACCGGATATCAGCATTGTTCTAAAGGAGCAGACCAGTATTGCTTTCAGCAGATGGGATCCCATCACTTCACTGCATGCATTTTTGCAATTGAAGCCTTCCCAGAACGTCTAGTGGCACGTTGGTGCTGTTTCTTGAACACAATGGTGAGAAACGGAAAAAAAAACAACAGTCCAGATCTCACTGGAGAAAAAAGAAGTATGCTCACGCAAGTGCCAGTTGGTACCACTTTTTTTTTACAGACAAGACAACGTTGTAGTGAAAAAGGATTTCTGGTTAGACTTGTTCATCCATATCAGTTTGCAAACCCTGACAATTTTCTACTTAGATTTCTGTGAAACAAGTCAGTTCCTGTTATCACTTGCTTTATCACAGCTGTCGTTCCCTCAGCAGCCTGTCTTGTTGCTGTTTCTTGAAGTTAATAAAAGTTGTCATGTTACCAAGAAACCGAAACCTTCCACCCTGAAGACGTTCTAACTGAGGAGAGTTTTTTTTTTTCAAAACTGCAAAACAACCGTTTCCTCACAGAAAATTTGGCATCATTTGATACTATGTTATTGTTTTACAAATTTGTAATTATTTAAACAATCGTGCAAAACAATTGTGCAAAAATCAACACCTTCGTAACCAGTATGATAATACAATGCGGGAAATGGTAATATAAGGGCAAAAATGCCAAGAGGATGCCAATTCCACTAAATCTATTCGAAATGTCACATATAACAGGATATTACAATGAAAAAAATGAAATCGCATCAAAACGGAATCTGATCTTGTCCTCGTTTCGTGCGCTTCCCTAACCACAATCATCGGGGTGGAAAGGTTTAATCGTGCTTTATCTGATTGCAGCGCCCATCCCTGATGAGATCGATACACTGAAAGGACTGATGAAGCCACACGGGGCTGGATTTTTTATTTATTTATTTATTTTGGGCTAAAATCTTTTTTCCTGGCTTAAAATCTCTCTCAGCAACAGAATGACAGACATTAGATACACGAGGTACAAAAGCAACTGGTTTCTTCTGCAGAGCTTCTCCGAGCTTCAACAGGATGTTTCTCCACTTTGTATAATCATTAGCATGGTTATAGGGTTGTTTTCCACACCCAATAAGCATTCGTAATGATTCAGAATACTTGCATATATTTTCTTTCTTCACCTTCTAGAAGCGTTTCTGAAGCTTTGCTATGTTTCTCCCCCCATGTATAAAGACATTCATAAAGCTTCTTTATGACTTTTCCATTTATTATAAGCAATTAAAAGGATTCATTAAGGCGTTATAGGATATTTCTCCATCCCTATTATAAGCATTTTAAGGCTTTGGTGTGGTTACAGGATGTTTCTTCACCTTCTACAAGCGTTCATAAGATTTCAGTTTTCTTATATTTTGTTTCTTATTTTCCCCTACTCTGTATATAAACATTCATATACAGCTTCAACATAGTTTTATATATATAATATATTACTTTTGCCCGTATTATAAGCATTCATAAGGCTTTATCACAGTTACATGATGTTTCTTTATCCCCATTATAAGCATAGTGTCAAGTGTGTTTACAGGATGTTTCTCGACCCACTATGAGCATTCATAAGGATTTCTCTACTCCCTATTATAACCATTCATGAGGCTTGGGAATGTTTACAGGATGTTTCTCTAAATATATAAGCAGTTATAACATTTCTACATATACACAGGATATACTCCCAGCATAGAAACACTGATTTGTCCATTGTAAAGCATATTTAAAAAAAAAAAACATGCTTGTCCACTTGTTGGAGTTTACTTTCATACATGTTTGGTAAAAGTGATCAGAATCAGAAGTTATGTCACCTTTTTTTCCATCCAGATTTTCTCAACAATCTGTTGCTTTGTGAGCCTTTTTTTGTTTTTGTTTAGTTTAGTTTAGTTTTTTTTTTTTTTTTTTTTTAACTCGGCGAGGGTTCTTACCTTCTGCTGCCGCCTCGCCATGTCCGTGGGCTGCTTGGCGTTAAACGGGTACGCGATGCAGCGCATGACGAAGACATAGAGCTGCAGCCTTTTCTTTCTCTCCTCTTCCTCTCTGTGCATCTTCTCCACGTCGTCCTTGTCCTTGTCGCCGGTGGCCGCGGGTCCGGGGCTGGAGGGCCGCGCGTGCCCCCCGCGGCCGGGCTGCAAGCCACCCGCGCTCCCGGGTTTCTGTGCCGAGACCCGCGCGCTCCCGGCGGCCTTTGGAGCCGCCGCCGCCGCCGCCGCCGCCGCTTTGCGCTCTTCCTCCACCACCTCGTCTTCCTCCTCGCTCGAGGACGGGTCCAGCATCTTGGCTCGGAGTCACAGGTCGCCTAAATGTCACCACCCACCCCCCAAAAAAAGAAAGAAAAAATAAAAAGAAGAAGGGGAGAGATTACGCGGAGACGCGCCGGCGCGGACGGGAAAGAAGTGCGACGACTTGATGTTCCATCAAAGCTTCAAACTTCTCTTCAGGAAATTTCCTGTTTAAAAAAAAAAAAAAACCTTGAACAGGCAGCTTGTAGAGTCGCTCCGAGTAACTGTTGCTTGGGGTTTTTCTTTCCTATTTGCTTTTATACCTTACAAATGATGTAAAGCTTTTTTATTATTATTATTATTTCTTTATTATTATTTGTGATGAACAGATCTCTCTCTGTGTGTCTGTGTGTGTGTCTGTCTCTCTTACACACACACTCTCTCCTCTCCTTCCAGCTGCTCTTTGGCGTTGGTCACTTACCGATGGAATAAAAAAAAGCATCTATGGGCGCTGACCGTGGTCCTGAATCTCCGGGCGCGTTCCAAATCCACACACCAGGCGCCACCTTCACTAGATAGAGCGCAGGCGCGGTATCCTTTGTAGTGCACATATACAGCAAGTGAAGAGCTCTTTGAAATCCGACCGTGTACTCTGGCTGAGTTACAAATGTTTCCCTGTTGCACATCTAGTGCACTACGACGGGTGTAAAAGCTATTATAAGGTACTTTATTTAGGCGCACTATGTAGGGTATCGCAAGCAGTTTGGGATGAAGCCGCATCGCCCGTGGGGGAGGAGGAGATCGTTTTGACGTGGTTTCCGCAACAGCTGTTCCAGCTCTCCGTTAATCCAAGGCGGCGTTTTAGTGCGGCTTTAGTTCAGATGCATGACTGTTAACATGGGGAGGAAAAGACCTTTAAGCCTTTGTTTTCAAAGTGTGTGGACTTGAATGTTTCCTGTTGAAAAGGTGTGTCAAGTTGAACACACACAAACAACCCCTTAATTACTTATTAAACCCGTAAAAACCTTTTAAAAACCTTTTCTTTTGTTTAAAAGTGTACACCTGAACGTTTCCAAAACCACTAAGATCTTCAAGAAGAACACTTTGAAAAAGCTAAGAACCCTTAATTATCAAATAAAAAATTAAATAAGACATGATATATATAGATGATATATATATATATATATATATATATATATATATATATATATATATTATGTATATCCTTATTTATATATATATATATATATATATATATATATAAATCCTTATGATAAAGCAGGCCAAGTTTTACGAATCCAAAAACCCTCAGGTATTTAATGAACTTTTAAAGTACCCTTAAACACAGAAAGTTTTCACCGGCAAAAGAGTGCCTTGTCAAACACTTTTTAAAAATGCTATGAATATACAAGGTGGTATCAAAACGTTTTGAGATTAGCTCTGTTTACAAGCTCTGTTTTTTGCCGTACATCCTCCCTCAGACATCTCAAAACCTGGCAGTAGAATTTCCTTTTGACGGTCCGGCCCCTTGGGATGAATTTTCGATGCACAATGCCGTGAATGTCAGAAAAGATGATGAGCATTGCACTCAGTCAAGCTGAGGATCTGCCCTGCCTTTTTCGGTCATGATGTTGGGCTCTTCCACTGTGAAGACTCAGGGTCGTACCCAGAAACCCAGGTTTCATCACTGGTAAGGATCCTCGACATGAAGAACGGGTCATCCACAGCACACTGATGGAGTTCTTGTCAGACTTTAATCTGATCTTTCTTCTGTTGCAGGGGTTCGAATTTGGCAGCAACACAACGCATGTTCAAACCACATGTGAGGATTGCCTGGATCATACATGTATGATTTACTGACAATGGCAGCAATGTTGTGGATTGTTTTGTGGATTGAACAGTCCTGCAGCTAAATGGTTTCAACATTTTCGGGGGTAGAGCTTGTTGAAGGTCTTCCTGATCTCTCGCCGTCTTCCATTGATGTTCTTCCAGTCTTGAAGCATGCATGCCACTCAAAACACCTCAAATGACTCATCGCAGCATTGCTATAAATTTGCTGAATCATGTCAAACGTCTCTGTGGCAGATTTGCCCAGTTTCATACAGAATTTCACATTCACTCTTTATTCAAACTTGCTGTACATAATGAAAAAAAAATGTGGCATATGGTCAGAATAGCACCAGTTGCACAGCTCCTGATGTACACAGGATGATGTCTTTTGGCACACTCACTTGTGCTGCCATCTGTTGGCGTGTTACAAAACTAGTCTTGAAACTTTTTGATACCACCTCGTATATTGAGGAACCCATAAAGAGCCATTTGTCTGGTAAACATTTTTTACTATGAGAAATTTTCATTTATACAATTATTCATCTTCTATACTGCTTATCCTATGCACAGGGTCGCAGGGGGTGTGGAGCCTCTCCCGGGTACACCCCAGGCAGGGTGCTAATCCATCACTGGGCACACAGACACACACACACACACACATACACACACACACACACACACACACACACATACACATACTACAGGCAATTTGGGAATGCCAGTTAACCTAATCTGTATGGGAGAGGAAACCAAAATACTAAAGAAAAAACCCATGAACCACAGGCACACATACTCAGATGGGAACCGAACCCTAATCCCTGAGGCTACCACCATGCTACTGTGCCACCTAAAAGGTTTAAGTAGAAGATAATCTAAGAAAACCTAATTATTTACTAAACCCTTTTAAAAATTCCTAAATGTTTTCCTATAAGTAGAACAATTTTTCCAAATTTTAAGAACTTTTCGTTATTTAGCAAACCCTGAAAGTACCCTTAAAGAAATTTTCAGCACTTAACATCATTAAACTCTTTTAAAAATTGAAGAAATTTTTTTTTTGCCAAACGTAAATTTCTGTATCATTAAGTAAACCAAGCAGAACATTTTAAGGATGCAAAGACGATGATCCCTTAAGAAAACCTTAAAGATCATGTTTTGCATAAGCTTGTGTTTCCATATGACAAAGGATGACACACCAAGCACTTCAGAAGCTTGATTGTTCACTAGACCCTTAAAAATCCCTGAAATTACTCTTTTCCTAAGAAAAGAAGTATTTCATCTAAATGTTTTTCTATGAGACTGTGCTTCAAGTTTTATAGAGTTAATACCCCTCATTTATTAAAATAATTGAAAACCTAAAAACCATCTAAAACATTTGCTTGAGATTAGTGTAGGTTGTTAGGTTTGTCCGATTGGAGGAACCCTTAAAAGTTATCTGTTCTGCCGTTTTGATTTGTATAAGTTTGTATGTAAAGAAAGAAATACAGGAAACTATAGTAAGTGCACTACTGATATTCATTAAACTGTCAGTATCACAAGGACACTGGATACGATGTGGGAACTAAGACATGCTGGATGAATCACCAGTCTAAATAAGAGTCACTAATCCATTAACAGCCTACTAGCTTGTTTTGGAAACATGGAGGCAGAAACTAACTCTCTAAACGATTATTATACAGTAAGACAAGATAGAGGCCGGGAAAATAAGAAAATAAGGAACCAATGTTTTGCTCATTGCACAGAACTGTACAGTAATGAGTGTCAGGACCTCCAGAGTGGAAGATGCAAGGATCTTGTTCAAGGGCCAAACTGTGGTGGGTAGGTGATCCTGTGGTCGGCATTTACAGTCTCGAGCAGCAGCCCCTTAAAATGCACAACAGTGCGAGCACTGAAACAAAAGTGAAAGACTTTTAGTGAGGGCTCATTGTTTCACACAAAGCTCTTTCCTGGGAATCGTTCTGTTAATATATCTCGTGCATCCAACATTTCATCAAGTTTACTTAAGTTTAAACTTTATGATTTACCCAAGAAGATCAGGTCACATGACATCTCTTTAAATATTTATTTCTTGCCCGTCCAGATCATATACGCCATAGGTTTAAAAAAAGCAAACACCGCATTTGTTTGGTGTTTATCTGACCTGCTCGGACTGGAAACATGCCAGGAAAGGTCAGATGTAATCGGAGGGTGTCAGACAAGTGCCTTTTTTAATCACGTTTAAATGGCAAAGGATGTGTTCATTGACATACAAAAGCCACAGAGACTATACAGTATACACACTCACATGCATTAGTTTTAGAGTTTAGCGCCATGAACTGTTTAAGTTTCCTTTTATTCGCAATATTTTATCTGGAGGTGTATTGCAAAAGTTGTAGCATTCACTTTGGCGAAAAAATAAAGAAGTTCCAGGATTTCCTTTGGCGCACAAAAAAAATTCCAGAACTTTCTTCGGTAAAAAACACAAAGCTCTTACCTAAGAAGCGTTCTGTTTCACTGAAACATTTTCATACCACTCAGTTGATTCTTTTCTAGAAATGATCAATTAATGGAAGTAACTATGCAATGTAATAGTTTTATAACATATTATCTGATCACCAAAGCACAAATCACTGAAGGCCACAAAAGAAAGTAAAGTTGTGTAATTAAAAGTAAGTAAAAGAAATAATGAGTTGAGACAGGCTTCCATATCTGGGGTTACCTAATATGTCATAACCACACTAATCCTTCTGATTGCATTAACTGAACTGCTTTCAAAGTGACTCACAGTCACATTATATACAGTGCATGATCAACACCCACTTAATCTTTTTTGTACTTTGTCCCTCATTTACGCAACATGTTTGCTAAGGTGTGTTAAATGTGTCTGCTATCTCAAGAAGGCAATAAGTGGAGGGAAACAAAAGTGAAAGGATATTTGAGGCCTCTGGCATGGTGTAAATTATACTCTACGATCATGCTGCTGGCATGGCCCCATAGATGCCAACTGCTTTCCCAGTCGCCACCCCAACTCTGGCCTTAAACCATCTCTAAAAGGGTGTTTACTTCCATTTAGAATAAATCATTTACCTCTTAACACCCTGTTCTGGTCAGTCAGAAAGTCAGACCATGTTAATTAATTTTCTATAACAGAAACATTAACGAAAACTCAGAGAGTCTGCCAAAAGGTGTTCTTCAATTCGGGTTGATGTGTTGCGACTGTAAAAAGCCATAGTGTAGGATTTAGCTCCTTTTCATCCACAGTCCCATCCCTTGTGTCCTGTATCCTGAAAGTGAATGCAAATGTTTGATGAGAGAATAAAGATGATCAGTTAGAAAAGCTTTTCTGGAAAACAATGAATAAATGCCTGTCACAGCATAACCATCTTCGTGGTGAACCTGAGCTGCTGAGCAATTTATGCTTACCACAGAGCATGGTAGGAAACTAAGTGATTAAGTGTGTCACCTGTCTGGAAGCGCTTGTTAAGATGGCATAAGGGTTTTTTTTTAAACAAGATTTATTATTGGAGCACTGACAGTAAGACATTTTGTGCTAACGACCCTGAGTTGGCTGTGTTTCAATTTCAACAGTGACTAAGAAAAAAAAATACAAGATGATGTTTTTCAAGTGAATGAGAATGTTAATCCTATCAGAAATAACATTTATTTATTTTTAAAACCACTTTACCATGTATAAGGTCGTGAGGTGGGGGTATATGGGGGGTGACTAAAACCTATCCCAGGGAGCTCAGGGCACAAGGCAGGGGACATGGTGGAAACCTACAAAGCACAGAAAGAGCATGCAAACTCCATGCACACAGACCAGGGGCAAGATTCAAACCCACAACCCTGAAGGTCATACTTCACCATACATTTATAAGCAATATTCATTCATATTCTATACTGCTTTACCATGTATATACTTTTTACAGAGTTGTGATAAGCCTGGAGCCTATCCCAGGAGACTTTGGGTACAAGGTGTACAGTAGAGCTGGGTGCCAGTTAGGTGTAGTTAGAGTACACAAGGTTGGGTGCCAATCCAATGCAGGACCCACAAAGCAGGCAAGGTCAATCAACTTAACGTCTTTGGACTGGGAGGAAACTGGAATACCTGCGGGAAACCCAACAAGCACAGGGAGAACATGCCAAACTCCACGCACACACACGCGACCCAGGATTCGAACCATCGACCATGGAGATGCGAGGACAATGTGCTAATTTATAAGCAATACTCCAGGCAAATATGGATGTACAGTATATTGAAATATGTCACTGTTAGTCTTTAGGCTGCTCCCATCGAGGGGTGGCCACAGCGGACCATTCGATCCGCACACAACTTTGGCACAGGTTTTACGCCGGATGCACAAAGTCTGCACTGGTATAGAAGATGAGTGAAAGAATGATTATATGCACACAAAACATTAAGCCCAATATTAAGGCCCACATGGGTGTCGTAAAGGAGTCGGGTAATTAAGGAGGCATAAATTAAGGCCCCCTTAAAATATATGGTCAAAGCTAGTGTACTAGGCCATCCACGCGGCTAAGCGTTTGAGCATTGGTCGGGAATCAAGTATGAAACTATAAATATAAAAAGTAAGTTGACTTTGTCCCTCCTCTTCCTCCTAATTCTCTCTCTCTCATGTAAAAGAGGAAAACAAACCACTGCAATCTATAAATAAATATTTAACTCAAAACAAATACTAAATTGTCTCCCTCTCTAATTTTTTTGCTTGATGTAATCAGGCAACAGGACTTTGCTCGAAAGCTCACAGGTCCAGAGTTTCGCTCTTCATTTCACGGAAAATGAAACTCCTCTTCCACAACCGAGCGCCACTCTGCGTCACTGGGCGTCATTAAACCCGCTCTTCAGGTTTGGCAGACCCCGCCCATTTCTAAAACCGTATTCGCTTGAAACCACCCCCCTTTCCCCGTTCACTCCTCTAGTCTGTACGGTGGCTATTCGCCACGCCACGCCCCTTGCGTAGCGTTTACGTTAGACGTCCCCGCCAACGCGTCTTACGTCACACAACTCCGCCCCTTGTCTCAAAGCGTGATTATTTTCAGACTCGCGCACACAGTCACGCATACGCATCCAGACTACAGAACATTATATTATCTTTCACGCGTTGTAATTTTGCTCTCCGTTTCAGGCTACGGTTTGAACCAGGACAACAATTTATTTTATTTATTCATTTTTTTTATATAAACACGTTAACTACAGCTCAGCTATGGCAGCATCGGATTATAATTTTTTACTGGCGACAGATTCATACAAGGTAAGAATTTCTTAAGGAAAATTAAACAATAATTAGCATTTCTTTATCATTAGAAAACCGCAAACCTGTACATTCTCAGTTATAGTGCTCTTGTTAGCTAGCCTGCTGTGCTGTTCTTTTTCTCCTTTGCCCTTGTTGTAATTTTTCATGATCGTACCTCTATGTAGGTGCCTTAAATGCGTTATATTAAAACTATAACGTAATGTTTAACACATAATCTTTCACATAGTTAATATTTACACCTTTCCCATCCAGCCTGTACGCTCCTTTCCTTTTAAATGACCCGCTTTAGCGTTAGCTTCACCTAGCGTTGATACAAGTTTGTGCGCTTGGTTGTAGGGTTTTACGGTAAGCATCAAAACGCTTTAAATAGATATAATTTAAACAGTAGATCAGCTTATACGCACGTGGTGTAATATATATTAAGACATTGTCTTCTACTATTAATACAATATTTTGATGTTTTTTATGTATTTAAATAGAAATATTTTATGTTGTTTTGGTATTACATAAATAATACGCACGAAAATATTGTCTAGGTCAGGTTCTTACCTTAAAGCCACCCATATACGCGCCGCACTGTTTCTACAACTGTTCAATGGTTATTGTACAGATAAAATTATTCTCGTTGGACACGTTAATGATTTTTTTTTTTTCTTTTAATTCCGCGGATTAATCTCAAGTCTTCAGAACGACCCTTTGGGAGGAATTCAAAATAAAGGAAACATTTCTGGAGCGAGGAAACGAAACCGAAATTAAAGCGCGAATCTAAGTCCCGACGTGGGCCCCGTTCCAAATCACACTCTGACGCCCTAGGTATTACAGCGGAATAGTTAGTTACCATGGTTACCACAGGGTTCGTGCTGATGTGATGTGTAGGTAGTTGGTAGTGCAGGACGTGCGGTTTGACACGCGCCCTGTGGTAATGCATGCGCTCTGGTCAGAAATATTGGAAGTTTGTGTGTAAACAGGGTTTTGAGGGAAGTAAATATTATGGGGAAAAGCGATAAATGTTTAAGAAGATTGTTTAGGAATTAATTTTTTTTGGGTTGTGGAACTCGTGAACTAAAAACTAAATTAAAAAAATGAAAATTATATATATAAAACACTAACCCTCAGCCAAAAAATGTAGACACGCTTCATTAAAAAGAAAAACATTTTTCATATATTAATGCTGAATGTATTGCTACACGTTATACATTGATATATATTTTGAATATTATATTAAGATAAAGTACATCATACTGTTTTTCTTTTTCCGAAGTTTGTACATCTTTTTTGGCAATATGTTACAATATGTTAAACAATATATCTCGTGCATCCAACATTTCATCAAGTTTACTTAAGTTTAAACTTTATGATTTACCCAAGAAGATCAGGTCACATGACATCTCTTTAAATATTTATTTCTTGCCCGTCCAGATCATATACGCCATAGGTTTAAAAAAAGCAAACACCGCATTTGTTTGGTGTTTATCTGACCTGCTCGGACTGGAAACATGCCAGGAAAGGTCAGATGTAATTGGAGGATGTCAGACAAGCGCCTTTTTTAATCACGTTTAAATGGCAAAGGATGTGTTCATTGACATACGAAAGCCACAGAGACTATATACACACTCACATGCATTAGTTTTAGAGTTTTGCGCCATGAACTGTTTAGGTTTCCTTTTATTCGCAATATTTTATCTGGAAGTGTATTGCAAAAGTTGCAGCATTTACTTAGGTGAAAAAATAAAGAAGTTCTAGGATTTCCTTTGGTGCAAAAAAAAAAAAAAAAAATCCAGGACTCTCTTCGGTAAAAAAAAAAACAACATTCCAGCATTCTCTTTAAAAAATATATAAATAAATAAAGATTAAAATAATTCACATTCCCTCCTCATGACACGTATGCTGATTTTTCTTTTTAATAGCGTGCAGTTCTTGACAGGTATCCTTGTTGTATATCCATATTACTATATTCAGCTTGTAAGCATTCTCTTTGGAAAGCACAAGTTTTCGCATTCTCTGCGGGGGGAAAAAGAATTTTCAAAATTGTCTTCGGGAAAAAACATTTGCACTCTCTTCTGAAAAAAGAAAAAAAAAAAATCCAGCATTCTCTTCAGGGGGAAAATTAAACATTCTCTTTGGCGAAAGCAAGCCGACGTTTGACACATGCATGTAAACCCCTGACTATTTAATTCTGTGTCATGTTTGTGTAATTCTTCTAAATTTTGATTTGTTTTTCTTTTTTTACACACTCTCTCGCACTAGTTTGAGTTCAGCTTCATGGCCCATTTCGATTTCTTTTTCATTGCAATATTTTATCTGGAGGTAAATAAAAAATAATAATTGCAGCATTCACCTTGGCAAAAAAATTTAAAGGTTCCAGGATTCACTTTGGCACAAAAAAACGCAAAAATTCCAGAATTCTTTTTGGCACAAAATGAGAAAATATTCCAGCAAGCTCTTTCAAAAAATTCAAAAAAAATTCAGCATTCTTTAAAAAAAATTTTTTTATTTTTTATTTATTATTATCTTTGGAGAAAAACCAAAATCCAGCATTGTCTTCTACAAAAGCAAGCCAACATTTGACACACATGCGTGCAAACCCATGACTATTTAATGCTGTATCATGTTTGTGTAATTCTTCTAAATTTCGAGTTGTCTTTACTATGTTATCGTTACGTTGTTGTTTTCTTCTCTATAACAGAAGGGACATATGATTCAGGTACGATTTTCTGGTATGCCGTCTGGCAAGTGATTTTGTTTTCACAGCATTTATTCTTACGACACTTAACATATCAGTCGTGATTTCGGCAGAGTTTTATCTCCAATATCCATCCGTTGTATCGCACGCTAAACTGTTTTCCTGTTTCCTTTTACATCGTTACGTAACAGTGTTTGTGCTTCAGAATAAATCGACTTTGGACCCGTCACGACTGTATCTTGTGATTAAAGTGCAGATTTTTTTAATACACTGAATATCCAGATCACTGACCTCACTACTAACTGTGTCTATCTTTTACTGGAAGTAAAGATAACAATATATTAATATTTACAATAATATTCATATTCCAGTGAACAGGAGCTCCAGAGCTGCAGTGTTGCTGCATTTTGTAAATCTCTTGGCCGCATGCTGGATTTAAAGCTTGTCGTTCCTGATTTGAGAATTCATGTGAAGCACAACAAGCACTTTGTGTGACTGAAATAATTCACATTCCCTCCTCGTGACACATATGCTGATGTGTCTTTTTAATAGCGTACAGTACTTTACAGGAATCCATGTTGTATATCCACATCATTATATTTAGCTTGTGAGTGGGGGAAGTCTGTGCTTTTGTTTAAAAAAAAAAAAAGAACATGCTGCATTTTTTTTTTTTAACTTTAGGAGAAGGAAAGTGAAAGTCTGACTCCTTGGGGAACATTTAAAATGTACACATAGTGCATTTAATGTAACTAGAAAAAGCCTGAATTGTTCCTTATTTAGTAATAAAAACGTCACTGTGACCGATTCAGTATGGTGGTATAAGAGGAATTAAACTTTTAGAGGAAAAAATTTTTTATGAGCGTTATTTATCTTCTTCTTTTTATATATTTGGTCTTTGTTTTTGTCTTGTCTTTTCCAGATCACACACTACAAGCAATATCCTCCAGACCTCAACAAAGTGTATTCCTATTTCGAGTGCCGGCGCAAGAAAGGGTCTCAGTTCAACGAAGTGGTGTTTTTCGGCCTCCAGTACCTCCTGAAGAAATACATTGCAGGTATTTATCTCGAAAGTGCGACATGTGGCGCAAAAACAAGCAAATGTTTAATTGAAACTACTTTTTATCAACATTCCGAAATTGCCCGGTACCAAATGTGCAACATTACTGTACTACGCAAGAATTACGTGTGTGCAGATCAGGAACACTTATAATGACCATGACCTACGCTGGTGTACTTATATGGCATCTCACTTTTGATTTAACAAACAGACAAAACACAAATTGTCTTTTTAACAATAAAATCATTCTATGGTTGGACTTTATGGTCCAGTACTACGAATCACAAACCACCTATAAGCCGCTTTAAATAACTTCCAAACTGCTAAAAATATACATATTTTTTACTCTACAGTTTTTTTGTTCTTTTAGTTTTTAGTTTTAGTATGGTGGCCATTATTTCTTCCAAACTGTGACACATCAAACTGAACTGACGACGAGCATCACATTTTGTCGTGATAAAGTAGAATAGGTAATATTAGAATATTAAATAAATACTTTTTTGGATGAGTTAAAATAAGAAGTATTTTCAAATAAAAAAAGATTTTTGAGTGGCATTTTTCAAAACTAGAAAAGTGAAAATTGGAGGGGACAAAAATTTAATTATAATTCTAATAGACGGATGACATAGTGTGTAAAATGTTTAAGTTAATATGGAAACGTTTATTAAATATTTTTTTCTTTATCCTGATAAAAACATAGATTACAAAAACCTACAGATACATTTTTAGTGGTGCTTGCAAAGCGAAGCACTATTATTGTTATTTCTTAGGCTTATTATTATTTTTTTCTGTACAAAAGTTTGGCGCGTAACTAGTCCCGCACCGTTTGTCGTCGACTTATGAATGCTATGACCTTTCTTTTTTAAACTGCCCCAAAAATTCCCATAGACTTAACATTGAGACCAACATCAGCTATGACATCATAGGCATGTCTATGATGCCACAGCAAGCACGACTCATGTTTTCTAGTTTGCAACCTCACAGTCAAACCTTGAGTTCTGGCTTTTGTGTAGATCAATACAATACTGAAACCTTGTGTGACATCACAGCCATCTCACACCTCACAGGGTTATGTGTTTGTCACACATTGCTGTCCCTCTTGTTTTCCTGCGTTTATCCATCCATCCGTACCTGACTGATCACAAGGTCAGACAGCACAACCGTTTTCACATGAAAGACAGGCCCTTACTTGTCTAATGCACATCTTTTAATTCGATTTAATCCCTTTGCCCTGTATGATAACGACATAATAGAAAGCACTATTTCATAATTAGCTCTGTTTGTGCAAGGCAGGCACGCTACATCAGCATAATTGTGTAATCACAGCTGACTTTGTGGCTTTGTGAAACGCAGCCGCGTGACCTTTCTGCACTTTCCTAGGCTCGCGAACCCGTTTATCAGAAGGAGCACGGCAGGTCTCCTCACAGCTAGTTTGTTTATATTGCGCAATCAATGGAAACTAATCAACAGCAGGGTTGTATGATGTGATGTGATGTTTTTTTGTCTTAAACTTATCATTCACTGCCTTTTTCCGCAGGATGCGTGGTCACCGAGGAGAAGATTCAGGAGGCGAAAGTGTTTTACCAGATGCACTTCAGGCAGTCTGTGTTTGACGAACAGGGCTGGAGGAAACTCTTAGAGGTAGGACGGTACCCGGCTTCACCTTCACCGCTCCGTGGTTCTCCACCTGAGTGCTAACACCCGCGTCTCTCTCTTTTTTTTTTTTTTTTTCTTTCCTTTTCTTTTGGTGTCTCAGAGATACGATGGTCGTCTCCCGATCCGCATCAAAGCCGTTCCTGAGGGGAAGATCGTTCCGAGGGGGAACGTCCTGTTCACTGTAGAGAACACGGACCCTGAATTCTACTGGCTCACCAATTACATAGAGGTAGCCTCTTATTTACTGCTTTTGTTTATTTGAGAACCACAGTGTGGATGTATGGATGCATGGATTGATGTTTGTTATTTGCAGTGTCACCGCTTGTTTTGTTGCAATACCAAATCTGAGTCACAGTGTGTACTAGGTGTTGCAACTAACAATTCTGTTAATAATCGATTAATCTGTCGATTATTTTTTTCGATTAATCAGAAAAAAGACAACAAAAAAAAAACAAGAAAAGCATTTATTTCCAACCCTTTATTCAAAAACAGAACTAAAATCTTTAGAAAGTGCACGAACATGTTGCTTCTTGAGCTGTTATAATAATAATAATAAAATAAAATAAAAATGGACTAACAAAAAACATAGACATGTATGCTTTACATCTGCCAAATATATATAGTGGAACCTTGGATTATTATTATTGGATAATTTGTTACGGAAGCGGGCTCGTATTCCAAAACACTCATAAACCAAATGAAATTTTTAAAAGCACACTAACGGAATCACTGCTGTAAAGTAAAAATAAAACAAACTAACCTGCACTTTACCTTTGAAAAGAATCTTGACAGAGCAGTGTTTCTGTGTAGAGCAGAGAGAAAGAGTGTGTGTGTGTGAAGGCAAAAGTAGTAGCATGGTGTCTAATGATGCACGCGCGCACAGACACACATACACACACACGGCAGGCAAAGACTTGAGCAGATAGAGAACATGGATTTTTAACGTCTCTAATAAGACATGCTTTTGTTTTACACGCGCGCTGTACACACGCATACAGACACAAAATAAAATAGGTTTTATGCGCGCACACACACATGCGCGGTCACAGTGTTATAGTGAACAGTACACACGTGCACAGATGTTGACTATACCAGTAAGCGACGCGCACTAAGACCCAGCAGGGCAGACATTTACCCGATTCCGGATTTCTCTGTCTTTCCTGTACCTCCACTTAAAAAAAAAAAATAATAATTTGCTCCGCTCTGTCTATGAAGCGCGAACTCTGCTAGCATTAGTGCGCGAGACCGAGTGTGTTCACTCCGCTCCGCGCTCAACAAAAGTTTTTTAATAGTCAAATGTCTACGCGTCGTGCGACACAACGAATCGATTATGGAATTTCGTTGTTGCAACCCTAGTTTGAAATGTTCCCTCTTATGATGCTGCGCGTGTCCTAAACACAATGTTGCCACTATTGTGCAACTAAGTGACTCGGGCTCTTTCATTTCCAGCTCTTACTTGGCCGGTGCCGCGGCTGTGAAACAGGACTTTGATCAATTATAATAGTTCAGGGTCAGCGAGGCTGCACTTGGTTGGTCTGTTTCAGTCAACATACCATGTCTGTCTGTCTGTCTGTCTCTTTGTCAGTTGGATGCCATGCCTTATTCAATTTGTTTACCAGTCTCCTGGTCAGATGATTGGAGTGTTTCATGCTTAATCTGTCTGTTGATAAGCTGGTTGCTCTATTAGTTGGTCGGTCTGTCTGTCTGTCTGCTAATATGTCTGTCTGACGTTGGTTTGTCTCGGGTAATCTGTCCTCCAGTCTGTTGGTTTGTCTCGGGTAATCTGTCCTCCAGTCTGTTGGTTTGTCTCTGGTAATCTGTCCTCCAGCCTGTTGGATTGTCTCGGGTAATCTGTCTTCCAATCTGTTAGTCTGTCTCTCAGTCTGTTGGATTTTAGTGTCTTTTGATCTGGTGAATCTGTCAGATCGACAAAAAGATCTGTCGATCTGATTGTCAGTCTTTGTTTTGGTTAGCTTGGCCAGTCTGTTGATCTGTCAGTCAGTCCCCGCCCCCCACCCCCCCTACCTAGACAATGAGCAGATTCTTTGTATAAGCAGGTTCTTTCCCAGTCCTCCGTCCTTTGAGCTTTGTCTAAGTTTGTTTTAGTCATGCTGCAAGTCCATGGTGACAGTTGATGATTAAGCTTTTAAGTCATTATATTTTAGGTACACACTGTTCTGACTCATGTGCCACATGTGCTTTTTGTCCCCTCAGACCATGCTGGTCCAAATGTGGTACCCCATCACCGTGGCGACCATCTCCCGGGAGTTCAAAAAGATCCTCGCCAAGTATCTGAAAGCTACGACGGGAAGTTTGGAGGGTCTGGAGTTCAAACTGCATGATTTCGGCTACAGAGGAGTCTCCTCTCAGGAGGTAGGGGTCAACCGTGGTGCATTCTGGAGTCGATTCACAAACACGCATACTTACACTTGAGTTAATATAAATTGCCGGTTTTATTATTTATTTCTGTGACACTTTTTCGAAGGTTTAGATCTAAACGTGTGTGTGTGTGAGCATCTGGCTTCGCTGCCAATAAGTAGTTCAGGTCAGAGGCACAGGGTTAGGACAGACAATGAGACACGTCCTTCTGGATACGAGCAGAAGGAAAGCCTCCTATCAGAGTCTATTGATCTCCCAGTCCGATGCCTCACAGACCTGTCATAATTTTCATAATTGCTTCGCCCGTGATCGATTAGCTGTTAGATTTCACAGTCCTACACTTCCTGTCAGCGCTGCTTGTGTTTGCAGGCTCTGGGATCGTAATCCCAAAGATCAGTTACACATAGTGCGTTATACAGGCATGCAAGTCCAGTGAATGTTGTGTGTTTGTAATTCGTCAAAGAGCGATGTATTACATCGTGTTTTTATCTGTTTAATGTTATATTTAATGTTGTGGGATTGGCCTGAAACACCTCCTTTCTCTCATTTAGGTGTTAAACAGCCTTCCCTTCACCAGCCTTGCTCTTTCTCCATCTCTTTCTCTCTCTTTTGGTCTCTCTCTGTCTCTCTTACTGACTATGTTGCTCCGGTTTTCTATCTTTTTCTTTCTCTCTTCTGGAGTTAAGACAAAAGGAAACAAGTTTCTCATGATGCCAAGGAACTTGTGTGAAGTCTCTCGGACTTTCTTCCTTTCTCTCTTTATTGTTTTCTCTGTTTCATGCCTTTCTTTTTTCCCTGTCTGTGTTCTCCTGGGAAAGTAAATATTGTTTGTCTGACTTCCTTTCTCTCTTTAATGTTCACCATTTATGTCTTTTTCTGTCTCCGGGTTCTACTTTTATCTCACTCTGTATCTCTTAGTCTCATGCTTTTGTGTCCTTTTTCTGTCTCTGTCTCTCTCTCTTGGTTGTCATTAAGATGTGTTAGGGTGTCAGTGTGTTGTCAGGCGTGTGTTTAAGTGGATTAATGGTCTGTGCCAAAGAGAGTAATGATGTCAAACTGAGATGATGAATTCTCAAGTGAAGAGGCGCTTTTTTTTCTTCTTCTTCTTTTTCTTCCTCTTTGTTTTTTTTTTTTTTTTTTGCCATAAATCATCCCGAGTCCATATATGGTGTATAAAAATAAACATGTATATTGTTAACGAGCACCTCTTTTTATATAAACAGTAAAATTTTATTCGTTTTTTTTTTGTGTAATGATTTTGCACCCGGCCAAAACACAGTATTGGTGCTAATTTAATGTATATATTTTTTTACATGTAATACAGGAAATGTGTGTGCCAAGGAACAAATTCTGAAGTTTATGCAACATGCAAGTTGCCAATCTTACTTCCTTAAAAATTTCAAGTTGCTTACTTCAGCCATTTTGAAAAGATAATTTTATATGTGCTCCAAAAACAGCTATTTTTATTAGTTTTAGAGTTGTACTGTCTCACTTTAAACAATACTAATAATTTAAAATGCAAATTATTCATATTTCTTTATGGGTATTTATACTAAAATTGGTGTAAGCTTCTAAACGCATATGACTTGTAAAAAGTGCTACTTCAATTGTTGTTGTTTTTTTTTTTATATATATATCTGTAGTGTCTGTAACCATATCAAATTCATGTTGCAATTTCTTAAGTTTTTTAATTTTATAATAATACACTTTTTCAGGTTGATGTATTTTTATGTGAAATCTAAATTGGCAGAGTTTCATCTGAATGACAGTTAAGACTGTTGAAAGATTTGAATTCAAAAAAGTTCCGGACACTACAGACATCAAAGGGCATGAAATAGTATTTAGCAAATATGTTTCTTTTTATCTGATAAAAATTTAAATGTTTATGTATATTTACAACGATGGTCCTATCTAAAAATTCACTTTTTCAACTAGTTAAGAAACATTTTAGCACTAATACCATGTTTTGGCCGAGACAGGGCTACATGGATATTTAACTTCTTCCTGTTTTATACGCATTATGTTTTACTTGCAGTGGTTCTTTTGTTAGTGTTCCGTCATATGTGACTCTAACGACATGTTTTTTTGTTTGTTTGTTTTTTTTGTTTGTTTTTTTTCCCATCTCTTTTACACACACGTGCACAGTCAGCAGCGTTGGGCGGTGCCGCACACTTGGTGAACTTTTCCAGCACGGACACTGTGGCGGGAATCCTCATGGCTCAGCGTTACTACAACTGCCCCATGGCTGGCTTCTCTATACCTGCTGCTGAGCACAGGTAACACACACACACACACGCACACACTCTTTCTCTCTGCTGCATGTTCGTTCTCCAAACTAAACGTTCTGACGTCTGATTAATTTTTGGCCTTCTGCACACCTAACGCTCTTATTAAAAACATCTGCCACTGACTCATTTCCCAGAAACTCATTCACACAAACACACACACACACAATTTTCAAGTGGCAGATTTATTAGAAGATTGACTCAGTCGCTGTGTTTGTTTCCTCCAGGCTGCACTCAGCAATTGTAATCGCATCTAACCACAGACAAGAGTTGCCCAACCTAACAACCACCAGGGTGGAAAAAACAATTAATAGAAAATAATACTAAAAATAAATAAAAACATACAGTAAAACTTACAGAAAACAAGACATTTAGAAGAATATGCAAAAGAGATATTGAGAAATCCCAAAAAATAATACTAATACAATAATAAACTTTAGATTTTATTTATGAAAAATTTAATTCAATGTTCATAGTTCCTGAACTATTAAATAGTTAATCTGTAAGACTTTTTATTTATTTTTTTGTTACTGCTATTTACTACTGACACGAAGACAAACAAATACACGAAACATTCCAGTTATACTGTATAATACCAGTACAGGAAGTCTCTGACTCACGCTCTACTTCATGTTTCAATCACGGAAGTAGTTTACGTGTATTGAACAAAAAATAGACATCCGGGATTTCCCTCGTGATTTAAAGGCGTTGAGACTTTGTATAACCATTTCAGAGATAATAAACAAACCTCTCAAATTTTATTATTGTATTTGTGTGTTTGTGTGCGTGTTGTGCAGCACCATCATCTCCTGGGGCCGGAGCAGAGAGAAGGATGCGTATGAGTACTTGCTGGACCAGTTCCCCTCAGGCCCAGTGGCGGTGGTCAGCGACAGCTATGACATCTTCAAGGCGTGCAAGTACATCTGGGGAGACAAGCTGAAGGAAAGAGTGATGGAGCGCAGCGAAGACTCCATCCTCGTCATCCGGCCTGACTCAGGAGACCCCACAGAGACGCTGCTGGAGGTGGGTTGGGTCTTGAGGCCAGGGTGACCCGAACCGGTGGTGTCACGAATGAAACCTTTTGCAATTAGCAAAAACGAACCCGAAGGAAGACTTTTTAATTTTGCTCACAGGATAACATCTGGATGCTCTTATTAAGACATGCAGTCTTCTGCGCTCAGAATAACATTAGGCTGTTAGAAAGGCAGGATCTCTGTATACTTGTGGTTTCTGCTGCATTTTTTGAAGCCTAAAGTTGGCACACCAGTTCTTTATGGGTTGCTTTTAAAAATCTAAAATAAATATCTGAGTTTGAGTTATGTTTCGGTCCAGTTTAAAGGAAGGAATGAAATGAGGAAGGAGAGTCACAGGGAAGGAAGGAAGTTGATAATGATGAAAGGTAAGGGGAAGGAGGAACCAAAGAAAGGAACGAGAAGATGAGAGAATGAAGGAAGCTGGGCAGTAAAGAAGGAAGCAATAAGTGGAAGGACAAAAGAAAAACGAAGGGAAAAAAAAAAAGAGTAAGGGGAAGAACCAAAGAAAGGAAGGAAGGTAATGAAGAATGGATGCAAAAGAAAGAAAAGAGCAAGAATGAAAACAAGGAAAGGAAATGGCAAGGAATGGTAAAAAAGTGGTAAAAATTAAGGAATAAAGGATGAAGAAACAAGAGAAATAGGACTCAAAAGAGGAAGGATGGACAAAACTTCTGTTTATAGCAGACACTTGCCTGAGACGGCTTTTAGTGCACTTCTGTCACGTAGCTGTGTGTAATATGTGTTATCTGCTCATATTGATTCACACACATCGTTCTCTTTTGATTCTGTCAAGCTGCTATGCGACAATGGCTATTGTAAAAAGCGCTATACAAAAAAAATTGTATTGAATTAATCAAATGGTAAACTCTCTCTCTCTCTCTCTCTCTCTCTGCAGGTGATAAAGATTTTAGAGGAGCGTTTTAGCTCTTCTCTGAACTCTGTAGGCTATAAAGTGCTTCCATCATACTTGCGCATCATCCAGGGCGACGGGATCGATCTCTGCTCAGTCGAGAAGGTAAAATAATAACACTCGGGGAAGATGGATGGGCCTTATGGTGGTGCTGTAGTGCAGGGTTTTACACACAACCAAAACGTTTTCCCAAAAAAACACAACAAAACACAAACTAGTGTCAAATTAGTGTCAATTCTTAGAAGCCAGTAATTTTAACATAGGTTTCTGTTGGATATCTGGGCACTCAGGAATCCCTGTTAATGAGAAAGCAGACAAAACTGCCAAAGAAGCATTATCCAAACAACTTATCAAATGCTTTATACCTTACACAGATTTTAAAATTTTAAATGAATACATCAAAAATATATGGCAATCAGGATAGGACCAATGCTTAAACTATATGGAATAAACCCAGATGTTGGATCAAGACATACATTTCCTTTTAAAAATCGTGGGATCAAGTGACTTATACAAGATGCAGGATAGGACACTCAAAGGCTGCACAGGCATTGTCTATCAGAGCCCCTCTGTCCGTCAATCATATTTTATTTGACTGTAACTCTTTTAACCCTTTAAAGAACTTGTTTTATTCTGTTGACAAGTTTTTAAACAAGTAAATCCAAATGTAGTTTTAAAGTTCTTAGAAAAAAAATATTTTAAACATCTTATCTAGTTTTATTATTGAATAACAATATTATTGCGTGGTGCTTTTCCTAGATCCTAAGAAAGCTCAGCGAAGAGGGCTGGAGTGCAGAGAATGTGTTCTTCGGCTGTGGAAGCTCCCTGCTCCAGAAGATCAACAGAGACACGCTGAACTGTGCGTTCAAATGCAGCTACGTGGAGAGTAGCGGAAAGGGGGTGAGTTATTTTTTTTTTTTTTCATTTTATTTATTAAATTATTTATTCCTTTTTTCGTTCCTTTCCGTCTCTTGCTTTTTGTGTCCCTGTCTGTGAAGCGTAGGTGAGACATGAAGATCACTCTCCATCGCGTTGTAAAACTGTCATCCTTGGAAGACTTTCATCTGTTTATCTAAATGAGAGATTTCCTACATAAGTCTTACATCTGTTGTGTATATGTTTGTGTGTAGATGGACGTGTATAAGCTGCCAGTGACGGACCCCTCTAAGGGATCGAAGCGTGGTCGTCTGTCACTGAGGAGAAACTCGGATGGGTTTATAGAAACGGTGGAACGGGGCGCTGGCAAACCGGAGGAGGTAAGGGGGGGGGGAACATATGGATTTATAAATCTATTAATATTAAGCAAGGAAAAAAATCCACTGCACCAAAAATGTTAAATATTAACCAAATTTTATTAACAAACTTTCTCTCTCTCTCTCTCTGTGTGTGTTGCGCAGGATATGCTTGTGACAGTGTTTGAGAATGGGACCATCCTAAAGGAGTACTCTCTGGACGAGATCCGGAAGAACGCCCGGCTCAGGGAGGAGGACTTAAACCCGGATCAGCACAACCAGGACCACAGCAGCACGCTGGACATTCACCAGAACCACATCATGAACGGCTTGCACTAATCACGATCCCGCCCCTTTTAACCAAACCCACCATCGGACCAATCAATACCATTCTTCCTATTAAACGCCCCCCCCCTCCCCAGTTAGACTCCACCCCATTTCTAATACACCTTCATCACAATGTTCATCTTTCATGAAGTGATCAGTCACAGTGATGTTTGGATTTTGAATCACAGTGATGTTGAATCAGATTTTTAGATTTTTTTCATTTGAATCAGGCAAAACATTCAAAGCACAGTCTGTATTGACAGTGAAGGATTGCGCAGTGGTGGAAAAAACTTACGTTGGCAAAAAAAACAACAACAGTAAATTAGCAAAGTCGAGGTGCTCGTGAAGTGTAAATAAAATCATTAAAGTTTAAAATCTAGTGTTCCTTATGTGTTTTTCCACCGTAGTCTCATTTTCACTAAACGCCAAATATCGCTGTTGGTGCTTATAGAATATACACCATTTGTGTATTACCGGCAGGGCTTGGATTTTTTTTGTTATTGTTGTTGTTTTTTTTTCCTCAGACTTTCATATGATTTTGTTAAAATATAGCTAAATTGTTTTTAGTTTTTTTTTTGTTTTTTTTTAAAAGAAGAACGAAAGCGTAATCTATATCAGGTGAATGAAAGATCTCCAGGTCAGAAATAAGTTCCTTTTATGCAGACGTTTTAAAATGAATAACGCAGCCTATGCACCTCTGACAGGAGCGGTATGAATTTACATGCAATATGCATTCGAGTGCGTAGAAAGCCGCGCGTTTGTAACCGTAAATTGTTCTTTCAGTGCTTGTTGTTTGATCACATTAGACACTCGCAGTAACCAAACCAAATACACTTGCAGTACTATACTGTATATCTAACAATTTTTAGTTTTCTTCTAAATTAATCGGGGTTTATAAGCATCAAACATGGCCGTGCTAGTGGTGCACTTTCTATAAGGCCACATCTGTTATGCATTTATAAGGCGCTCCATGAGACGTTTATGGAAATGCACTTTATAGCTAAGTGAACATGATTAATGTTAAAGAAACACAGCTTGTATACTATTTTATATTTGGCTTTACATTATACTCAGACCTGTTCTGTCCTGAATTTTTTTTTTTTTTTTTTTTGTAATTTTACAAAGGACGTTCAAGTCTTAAAGGGACTGAATGAAGGCGTAAAACCAAGTGACATTTACAGAAGACTTCAGGCAGAGACCCTGCAGTAAAACATCTCAATGATGCAAATGTTTTTTTTTTTGGTTTTTTTTTGAGGAAGATTTTTGCCCGTCAATGATGAACCCGGGCGAAATAATTCCTACCCAGATGAAAGTGCATTAATGTAGCAGGGGATTATAACTTATAACTTGTGATCTGTACATTCTGCATGTTTAAAAGTCCCGGATTGACTTCAACGCCTGTTGTACATTTTTGTCAATTTCTTAAACTCGCGTACAAGCATCATTTTTAACACGTCATGTTAACAAATTGTTCACTGTAATGTGTTTTTCACAAATAATTGTTTTTAAACACTGTGTATAACGCCTTATGAATGCATTAGGACAGGTTACGAAAGTGTTGCAGGTGTTTTCTTCCTCACACTAAATCAGTAAAACTGAGAATGTGTGTGCACGCGCATATGTGTATGCATGTGTGTGGCGTGTGTTTTCCTTTCTCTAGACGTAAAGCTGAGGGAATCGGGACATGGAGTTGCTCACACTGCCTTAACAACCACTTGGATTCCGGTGCTCATGTTTTTGCACTCCCTCACTTTATCCCTCCATCATATTTAAGCCCCTCCTTATTTCACATAAGTGGCTGCTTTATTATAATTTTTTTTTCTTTTTAAGTGCTTCATCTCTTAAGTCCTTATATGATTTATGTGTTATTTTCTTGTCTGTGTGTGTCTTGTCTGTTTGGTGGGAATGGCATATTTTTCCAAGTCGGTTCTGAACATCAGATATGAAGCAGATATTGACCCTACCTCTTGTTACTATTGTTTTTGTTGTTTGTTTGTTTGTTTTGTTTTTTTGCCACAACAATGCTGTTTAATATTATAAAAATGATGGTAATTACACTAAAATTATGTGTATTATGCTGTTGTGTAAATAATTTTTTTTCTTTGAGTTGTAGGAGAATTGTTTTAAGCGTTTAACTTTTTATCTCACTTTTTTTCAATTTATGTTTTTACAAAAGTGAGTTTTAGTATGAGAGAAAAAAAAATAAAGAAAAAAAGTTTCCACTTCTCACTCTTCTAATTTTCTTCATTCTTTACAGCATCATAGGTATCATAGTCAAAAAGTGAACAAAGTGACAAATTCTAACATGTAATTCAGTTTTTTTTTTTTTTTTTTAGGGAATTGCTTTAGTTATTTAATTGCCTTTTTAATAATTACTGTACTTTAAGAACTCATTTAAGTGAAAATTTACATTGTTTACTGGTTGAACAATTTCAAAGGATTTATGTTTTCTTAATTCAGCAAACATTTCATTATAATCCCTGGTTTTTGGAATGTCCATGTAAACTTTTTTTTTTTTTTTTTTTTTTACTTTTTTTTTAACTTTATTATAAAAGGTCTTTTTGTTAAACCCACTGACAAAAAAAATAAACATACAAAAGTCAAAGCAAAGGCAAAATAAAAACCAAAACACTACAAAACAAAAACACAAAAATGGTCGAATCAGGCAGAATAAAATAAAAAAATTATGCAAGTCCAAAAAAAAAATGAAATAAATGTCAACCCATCTACAAAAAGAAAAACAAAATACACGCTACTTCACAGGAAGTCTCCTATGTTTGGGAACATTTCGATCTTAACTCAAGCACAACAGCCACTAGACCAGACGGAATAGCCATCAGCTATCTTTAAGCTTTTATTGATAGTTATGTTTATATATTATATTCTTGTCACAAGATATTAATAACATAATACTCATAAAGCTTGGTGACACCGTCTACGCAGCTGTGAAAAGTATGAACCAACTGCATTTGTAAAAACAGACTTTCAGAGCAAGGGTGATCAAATGTGTGTCTATGACAGTTATGCAGTTATGTAATATTAGTAAGACTATTTAAGAAGGCCAGAGATCAGCTGAGTGAATACTGTAAGGGTGGACTTTGGAGAGATGACTCCTCAGTGTCGTACTTGGTATGTGTTGATGAGTTAAAAAAAAACAATGTTGGATATTATTATAGATAAAAACAGCTTGTGAAAGGTTATATAATATTTATGGAAGCCTTACAAATGTGATATAAATGCACCCATCCCCCATATATATATATATATATATATATATATATATATATATTTTTTTTTTTTTAACTTAGCTTTTATCTCCACATAGATTACGGTTTAAGAAGTTTAATTCTCCATGCACAGTGACTTTGTCTGGCCGTTATTAGGTGTGTCCTGATCAGCTATAAATAGTGGTGCGGCCTTTCAGCCAGCACGTGAACCGCATGTCTGTCATAGCTGGAATGAAACACACAAGCCTTTGGGAATTTCTCTCTGGAAATGGAACATGACAGGATGCGGATTGCATCTGACCTTGAGCAGAGTTGGAGAGAGTTTCACAAAGCCGGAGTCCAGTTTAAACACGACGGAGGTTAAAAGCCGTCGGTCAACATTATCTGATAATGGTCAAGTCCTTCAGAGTTTTTGTGCTCTTTCACTTTGTTGTTGCAAAGGTCAGAATGATTGTTTAACTGATAGGAATCATGGGCATGTGGGCATGTAAAAAAAAAAAAAAAAAAAAGGAAAAAAACTGCATGGATTTGTAAACATATTCTTTAGAAATTAAATGACCTGCAGGTGTTACATCATTCTCAGGGTAAAACATTTCAGAATTGCAAAATAATGAAACTTTGCATGTGTTTGGTCAGTTATCTTTTGGCAATAGGTTTTGGGAATGACGGCGCAAAAAAATGAATTATCTTGACAATTTTCCTTTTATACGAAATACATTTTGTTTTCCCGCCTACAATGCAGAAGGTAGTAAAGACAATATTTTAACCTAATCCGCGATGTCTGGTGTTAGGGCTACCTTTAAGGTTTTCACTAATTGAGCTTGTAAGGAATGCAGAATGACAACTGTTAGTAAATTTGTTGTTGTCAATGTCTAATGTTTGAAAATCCCAGCAATTTCTACATGCACGGCCCACCTGATTCCGATCAGTTAATCCCTGTGACCTTTGTAACCCGACGGAAACAATGTGAACGAGCACAAAACACTGGGCGTCTTTGCCCATTATCTGATAACGTCGTCCAAAAGCCTTTCATCTTCTCTGTGGTTAAACAAGGTTGTGTAACGCTCTCTAACCATACCAGTGTTTATTTGTTTAATCTTCTAATAGTTGAGGTCATTTAATCCAGCATGGAGGACAAAATTCTGGTTTATATTAAAAGTATTACACCAAAATTTAAATGTTGAAATAAAAGTAGAGAAAACAAAATTCGTTACTTTTAGGTTGTGGAGCGGTCCCAAAATCTAACTATAATTCTATACAGTTGGCTAGATAAAAACTTCCTAAGCCAAAGATTAGTTATTACTCTGACCAGCCTCAATAGTAACGAACTGTGTGTTCGGACACCGTTTTATCTGAACCAGCATTAACTGTTCCCTCGTTTGCATCAGTGAACCTTGGCCACCCATGTGACCCTGTCGCCAGTTCACCAGTTTTCCATCCTTGGATCACTTTTGGTATTTCCTGACCACTGCAGACGTTGCGTTGGAAGTAAAATAAAAAAAAATGGGCAAGAGTAAGGATTTGAGAGATTTTAAGAAGAGCCAGGATGATGATTTCGAAACTGCAGGTCTTGTGAGATGTTCCTGGTTTGCAGTGGTCAGGACATAGGAAAAGTTGTGGTTGTGATAGAAATGTGTCGGAACACACCCTGCATCACTGTTATGGTGGCAAAACGTGTGGACCTACTCAATATTAGGCAGGTGGTCATAATGTTATGGCTGATTGGTGTATATAAACTAAAAAAATGTGACTTTGGTGCAGTTGTTTTAGCTAGCGAGTATCATATTAGCCTAGCAAGACATAGTAGCCTAGCTTCGGGAAGCTATGTTTTTAAAGCAATTAAGCCTTTGTGTGGTTGTGAATGTTAGCGAGGCGTGTGAGAGGAGTTGGCAAGGAAAACACTGCGAGAGCTTTATTAGATCCCCTGGCCGTGTTTAGCCAACACTTACTTTAAATAATGAATCCACCCTCCCGTACTGACGCTGCGTTAGCATGTCTGGCCCAAGAACTGATGAACAAGAAATGAGAACAAGAAGCTAAGGACAAAAAAAAGTGACTTGTTAACTTGTTAGGTGACTTGAAACATGACTTGTTAAAGGCTGTTTGTTTTTAATCAACTAGCTAGATTAAGCACGGTACAAGGTCCAAATCAGTTCCACCTTTCGAATGAAAGATTTACCCATCTGAGTAAATGTTTCCAAAAGAAAACACACTCGCACTGCTGATTAACCTCAGGCCTCAATCTGAGGAACCCTCCACGGTGTGGTTCTTACCGTTCTTTAGCATGACGTACAAACTAAACATTTCTAATATTACTGCACGTAAAGGTTGTGTTAGCAATGTCCTTTTGGAAGATTTAGCTTATTCAACTGAGAGTTCGATAGGAAAAGGCTACAAACACAATAACACTCATATACTGGATATATACTGGATATAAAATCAATAATCAGCGTTGTCTATCTGCAGCGGAGTGGTGTTTTTTGTTTTTTTTTTGCCCCTAAAAGCACTTTTACTGAAAGTTAAGTAAGATTTGTAATTAGGTTTCACAAACATACAGTATGAGAGAGCCCTCTATTGCTTATTTTAAAACATTGCAGTTAAAATCCATCTTCAACACTATGTAAAGCCATCCCTAGACGCTAGTTGTTGTTGTTGTTGTACATTAGAGAGTTTTTCCTCGCCACCGTCGCATCTAGCTCGTTTATTAAGGATCTAAATCCCCATCCAGATTTCTTTAAACCTATTTTAATAGATTTTATAATGTTTCTTATGTTAAGGGCACTTTATAAATAAAACTAGTCAAAATTACGTTTATATTCGCAAAAGCTTGAAGTTGCATCTATTGTGGTTTTAAAGGTACCTGATACGCAGCTCGGCTTATTATTCCTTTAGTTGTCTGTGATCATAATTCCGTGCGAATCGGCCATGACTTTGTAAAGTAACAATTCCCCCGCAAGTGACCTAGCATATTTCGCCCAACATATTTTTGAGGTCCTGTGATAATACTGTATTATTCCAGTGTGCATCAGCATGTCTGTGATTTGGCCAGGATTTGCCAGGATTATATAGGATTTTTTTTCAAGGTTTTTGTTACCTGTTCGCCTTTTTATCCATTTTTTGCGTTTATTTCCTTCCAGAGTTGCATTCATTTTTACCTAAGAGCTTGTATTGATGACTGTTGAGTTAAATCACTCCATAAAGTCTTCTCCAGCACATCTCAAAGACTTTCAATGGGCTTATAGTCAGGAGAGTTCATGTGTTAAAATGATTCCTCCTGCTCCCAGGACCACTCTGTCATAATTTGAGTCCTGGAACATGCCTGTGCCATCAGGAGAGAAAAACGTCTTAGGTCAGCTGACTTTATTTTATTATATGGACCTGACCAACCTGACCCAACCTGATCATGAGACTGCCACCAGAGTCTTGTACAGTGGTCACTAAGCATGATTGGTGCATCGCGTCATTCGCTTCCTTTCTACCCTGACGTGCACATCGCACTGGCATAGACTCATCAGATCACATGACTCATTTCTTTAAAGTCCAATATTTATCCTTCATAACAAACTTAAGCCAGTTTTCTGTTTATGTGTGTGTGTGTGTGTGTGTGTGTGTAGAAATATACTGTAGTAGTACACTTAAGTGACCTTTTTGAGGTTACATGTTGTATAAATCTTCACACTGAGTTAGTATAGATTATGTCTACATGAGAAGAAAATTTTATGTCAGTACGTGAATAGGGTTGAATTAATTTAAAAAATCATTACGGCCACTACCTCAATTCACTACGCCGCACTTTTCACTTCTGCACTTTGTAAATTTGATATGCTCCGTTTCATTAAACTTCACTTTCGAATGCTTATTGGAACTGTGGCACGTTGTTTTTGAACAACAAATCAATCAAAATTCTTGGAAGAACCGTAAAAGCTCTGTTTAATAAAGAGATGTAGCGTAAGTTTTATTAAAGCCAGCTAAATGGAGCACTCAGAATAATAGACTGCATATGCTGATTCTCCGACTTTTTTTGCTCACTTAAAAGGAAAACAATATTTTGCAGCTGAACAAATCCAATGGACCCATTTTGCATCTTCAAACGGAAGCGAAATGGCATGCAGTAAAAGCGGTGTCTGAGAAATAAACAGTAGATAATTAGGCAACACTGTCATCACCGTTTAGAGGATTAGTTGCTAGGCAACCTTTTTTGCTAAGCTTGTTGTCATGGAGTTAAATGTTCAGATGCTGGTTGCCCTCTGGAATGCTCGGTTGACCTCTGACTGATCTGTCCATATATACAATATATAAACTGTTTACACATATATACACTACATATATACTGTACATACATGTATACAGTATACGATGTAAAGTATGTTTAGATCCGAGTGCAAAACTTGCGTCCCATCCAGACAAAACGACTTTTGCAAGTTAGGTTTTATTATATAATTGTGTTTTAATATAAACACTGTAAATCCACACTATTATATATATTGTTAATACAGAGAACAGAACACCTCCATGAAGTGTATACTGAGTGCATTATGTTTTGTATGTGTAAATTTAATCCTAATTATTCCTCATGGATAAACAGGCAGGCTGTAGACATTTGCCAGCCATATTTCATACGGCATGTCTATTTTTTGTTTGTTTTTCTTCTGTTTAATTATGTTTTATGCATTAGTCTGCTTTTGTGTGAGTATGACGATGGACAAAAAGAGTGTGGAAACGAGGTCATGGAGGACTAATATCACAAAATCAATTATTTAAAAAAATCGAAAATGCATTTCAGTAGAATGCATTCGATTTCATGGTTGACATTTTTACATTTTAGAAAATGATAGAGCGTTCACTATCAAGCATCCAAATAAATTAGACAATTAGAAATGCTACAATTACTTTACACTTTATATAATTAACCACAGGAATAGCGAATAGCTTTACAAAGCACTTTAATGAAACGATTGAGCCTATATTGCCAAAAGTTTGTGGACACATGACCTGTGCAGATGTATGATATGTGCTCCTTCACCAATTTATTGCCACAAAGATCGAGGGACAACAGGGACACTCTAGGAGGCCTTTGTGTTATGATCATCGGTGTGAGCAAAACAATGAATGATTGATTAATAACCGGTTTAATCGCACTTTATACTGCTTCTCATTGTGTTTCCTGATAATCAATCCCACCACCATTCACTAAACACAAAGTACATGACATACAGTACTGTGCAAAATGCAAATAACTGCTGTAGAGCAAGGATGTCTTTAAAAAGAAAAGTACATTTTAAAATACTATAAAAAGCAGTAAACAGGAATTATTAGACATACAGTAGTAGTAATAATCGGTCTGACGACATTTTATTTTAAACCTAGTCTCAGGTACAATTTGCGCAGTGTTATAAGGAAATTAGCAGCTTAGTTTTACTGAGCGTCCTGCAGAACCTGCCACGGTCCTTCTGAGGAGTTTGATGCACCTGCTTCGTCTTTTATCTTTTTTTTGTTTTGCCACAAATATTTTCCTATTTTTTTTTCTACACTGTAAAATGATGCTGAAGGCTGAATAATCTTCTATAAACTGTTGATATTGAGATGGATCTGCTACTTCTGCCCTGTAAAGCCTTTACAGTTTCATCATGGAGCTTGATGGGTTTTACTAATGCATTCGACACAATACTGTAATAATGACAATAATGACTGTTGGTTAATGTTGGTGATTAATTAATAAAAGCCATGTGTGTTAGTCGACAGTTTTGGGGAAAAAATATATATACATATTATTTATCTAGAATGTAGAAAATAAATCCAAATTTTTATCCAAACTTTTGCCTGATACTCTCCATTAACTAGGATTACTCTCATAAGCATCTATTACCAAATATATTAACATTACAAACCACTACACAGAAGTACACTGTCATTGTAGACCAACAACTATTTACCATTGTACACATACTTCTTTTGACAGATTTTGCACATAATGCTTTTTATGTTAAAAGTTTTCGTCATTAATGGTTTACCTGTATTATTTTTCCTAAAACCAAAGTACACCACATCTTTTTCCAGCAGTCTGGAATTTTACACAACAGTGTTATGAGCATGCGCAGTTATCAGCATTATACTTTTTGTGCAGAAAATTGCTCGGGTACACAGAAAAAAAATGCAACATGATTGCACTGTGTTTTAGGATTTATTAACGATTAAAATTGTTTGCAACAGGAAACGTAACAGAAAATCAATGATTATCGGCTATAAACAACAATCGTCCCATCAAAACTTTCTGTGCTAAAATGATACACTTTCCCTTCTTTAGAACTGACAGACCCAATCCTGTTCCAGCATGACACTCCAACTCTAACATACCATGAAGACATACTGTGCTGTGGATGGAGTGGAAGAACTCAAGTGGTCTTAACCACACATTTTTTGTGATGCATCAGAACATCGACGGCAGCCCAGTCCTCCTCACCCAACCAACCTCGGTGTATTCATTTAAACCTGTCAGAGTTACTGCTGTTCAAAATTGCTCATGCTGGTGCAATTTAAATGAATGATCTTAAAAAAATGAGATGTTCCCTTAAGTGGCTGTTAAATGAAAGTGGAACACATTGTCCAAATTATACATCACTTTCACATTAGGGCACCATCTTTATCAAAAGAGCGCCTCTGCTTTCATTTTTTTTTTAACTGAAATGTCTCGGCATGGACAGTTCTTCATGCGTAGGGACAGAGCTGGTTATTATAGAAAGCAGGCTTCGCTCGGTGGACTGCTCAGATCCAGCCGTGCAATAATTGCTCTGAGATTTTCTATCTCTCCTCGGCTCAGTGAGAGAACACTTTCTCTATCACTTTCTGTCAGCTTTCGAGCTCTACCCGTGGAGAAGAAGTGAATTCGGCACGCCGGGATCACGGTTCAGACTGCAGAAATGGCAATGGGACATGTGTGTGTGCAATGCGTGTGTGCAAAAAGACTGCAGTGCTACTATCATGTTATTTCAAGATATGATGGTATATGGGCAGCTTTATTTATGTACAATGACTTATAGTTTTTGGATTAGTAGCATCATGGTACTAACATAATAATCCCATAGTATACTGTTTAAATTAAGACCGTATTCAAATATATCAGACAGGTTATGGCACAGAATAACAAATACATAAAAAAATATTCAAAAGCCATGCAAATACACCCAATTTCTCATGTACTGTAAATGTAGTCTGTCTTGATTAGTATTAACCTACAGTTCCTGCTTCAGTTTTGCACTAATCAGAAAGAAATTCTTCATTGAAAAGCTTTACACTAGCCATAATCTATTACAGCCATCCCCGAAGCTGTTAGTCCCTTATACAACAACAAGTTGTTCTTTATATCTATTCATATCAGTATTCCTAGAACGTATACAATTCTTCAACACTAAAACACTCTTACTCACTCATCTTCTACACTGATCCTGTATTCAGGGTCGCAGGGACCTGGAGCCTATCCCAGGAGACTTAGGGCACAAGGCAGAGTACACCCTGGACAGGGTGCCAATCCATCGCAGGGCACACACATACATACAGTACACTCATTCACACACTACGGGCAATTTGGAAACACCAATTAGCCTAACCTGAATATCTTTGATCTGTGGGAGGAAACCAGAGTACCTGGAGGGAACCCACCAACCACGGGGAAAATGGCCAGGAATCCAACCCAGACCCTGGAGGTGCAAGGCGACAGTGCTGACCACTACACCACCGTGCTGCCCAACACTAAAACACACTCTTTCCATTCTTTCTTAACAGTAAATTATGTTAAATATGTTTAAAATAACTTTATCCATATTTGTCATACACAGTAAAGATTCCATCAATATTATAAAAGAAAATTTCCCACCAAATAATTAAAAGCACCCAAACAAGTAAGAATTAGCTTTGGTCATCTCTACCCATATGAAGAAGACACTGACACACCTTGGAGTAAGTTAAAAGTGTACAGAACAAATTGTTGTTTATTGCATCTAGTAATGAAACTCACTAATATTAATATTACTAATATTTCAAACAGCATGAAAGGAGAGTGTTCTGAGGTCAATGTGACTTTCCAAACTCATCAAAATTATTAAATACTGTAGCAAAATAACCTAGAAATAAGACCATATGGTTCGAGTTCTTGTCTAAACCTATAGCGATGACTTTGGACTGCATTTGTCCAAACACTTTTGCTATGATGGCAGTTATGGCTGCAATCTGTTTAGGGTCAATTGTGAAAGATGATACACAAATAAAATTAAGGAATGAGGTTGCATTGAATATTACGCCACCCACCGTGTAAATTAAAATAATACTAATAAAAATTGCGACAATTTGTGCAGTTATTCAAAGATAAACAATTTGTGGGTGGGTTTGATTTGATTGACCAATCAGATTTAAGCATTTAACAGCATTGTGGAATAATCAGAATCAGAAAGTGCTTTACTGCCAAGTGAGTTTGCACATACTAGGAGGAATTTGTTTTGGTGACAGAAACTTCCAGAGACAACACACACACACACACACACACACACACAAAAGAAATGGATTAAGATGTGGGGTATTATTAAATAAATATCAGTGGTATTAAACATATTGTACATATAATTAAAACGTTTATTAAACAAAACAAAAAAGTTCTTGTGTCTTGGTGACCTGATGTTAGGTGCTCTGTAGCTCAAACTTATGAGGAGAAGGTGGTTTGGATGTGTGAGGTCATTTCTGTCAGGACTTCTTTGCTTTTAGTAGACCTCACAAGTTTACACTGAACTGTTCATTTTCTGAGAGCGTGACTTTGTGGCGCCAACGAGCGCTGACATGCGCAGTAGCTTTGTTATGATGAACGATCCGCCGTGTGTGTGAGTCGATCGGCCTTCCACACAGTCAGAGCGCAGACTCCGCGCATCTCCGCCGTGTGTGTCTCAGCCTCGGTGCGCTTCTCCACTCACAAACACAATGGAAACGGCAAACAAGGTAGGAGCGAGATAACACGTCGCATGTGCCGTCTCTCCGGTGTCACGTGTTAGTTATGTGCTTTCAAACGCCTGAATGGCTTTCTTTTTTTTTTTTCTTCTTTTTTTTTTATATGTCATTTTTGGGTTTCAGGTCTTATCCACAGGAACATGGCAGGTTTTTAAACTCCCTTTGGGCTTCATCCGCCTGCTGGAGTGGGTGAGTGTGTGAAAGTGGTGGCATTGTCGGCTTCATTACACACGTGTGAACTGCACAGTGATGGAATTTTTTTTTTTCTATGAATTAATCTTTAGATCCAGTGCTGGTACTTTATTATAGGCTCTTTATTATAAGGCTTGTTCATGCAGCACGTGCGCAACATTACTTAAACGTGTATGTGTGTGTTGTTATTAATAAGATTATTATTATTATTATTATTATTATTATGCTTTGCTTTACCGGTTTGAGACTCGAACCAATTAACGCCTGATTAATTGATTAATTAAGGAGCGCGCACCCCGTGCACGTGCTTATCTCTAAAAGCCCGGGACGCGCGTGCAGTTCGGAGTTGAGATTTACAGTGTTTATGATTTCGAAGTACACACTTTATACACACAGTCTGTTGCATGTGCCTTAAATTCACATGTACCTGTAGTTTCCTCTCATATTGTGTGATGTGATTATTTGGGTTTGCATGCACGATTCAATTTTAAGGGCCCTGCATCCATCCATCCATCAATTCATCTACTATATATATCCAAGCTGACCTCTCTAAGTGTTGGTTAGCCGCAATGACCCATGACTTGGTTATTGTTGCAGAGGATATTACTTGATGAGGAGGGTGCACACACACACACACACATTCATAGTCATACACTATGGACAATTCTGGAAACACCAGATGAAAATGAATGTCTTTAGACTGGTAAAGAACCCAGAGCCCAGTGGAAACCAACAACGCATGCAAAGACCACCTGGACTCCATGCATACATCCAAGAGGCGAGATTCAAACTCACAAAGCTTGAGGCACAAAGCAACAATGCTGATTGCTGAACCTTTTAAGGATGTAACATCCTAAATGCATTTTTACATGTTTCTTGCTTATTATTACCACACTATTACTCTCACTCACTTGTCATCTATAGTGTTTATCCTGTATACAGTGTCACAGGGGTCTGGAGCCTATCCCAGGAGACTTAGGGCACGAGGCAGGGTACACCCTGGACGGGGTCCCAATCCATCACAGAGCACAAACACATATACATACTTATAAAACCCTCCACACTGGAGGATATTATTATTATTATTATTATTATTATTATCACAAAATATGATTGCATATAGCAGGACAGTGGTGAAGTGTTCAGCAATGTCACCTTGCACCTCCAAGGTGGAGGGAGTTTTTATGTTCTCCATGCTTGCTAGGTTTCCCCTGGTTTCCTTCCATAGTTAATTGGTGTTCCCAAATTTCCTGTAGTGTGTGTGTGCATGCCCTCCAATGGATTGGCACCCTGTCCAGGATGTTCCCCACCTTGTGCCCAAATCTCCCTGGTATTGGCTCCAGGCCTCAACAATAAAAGTCTCAAGAGGTATCCATAAGTAGAAATCATGTGCAGCCTTCAATAGCAATCTATTCTGAATACGAGTAACTTATGATGCTGCCGTTGTGGGGTGTATCAGTGATGGGGTAAAGGAGGCGCACAGGAGCCTGGTGTAATTTAAATCATCTACAGCTGAACACCACCAAGACCAAGATGATGGAGATGGACTTTAACATGTTCGGGTCCACCTTATTACCAATTAGCTTCTAACTTAAGTGGAGTGGACATCCAGATACCTGGTGCTGCATTTGAATAACAAACTTGATTGGACAGTGAACACAGACTGTCTGTTACAAAACAGGTCAGAGTCAACTATTCTTGACTCTAAACTAGACAGAGGACATCCTGACATCCCTCAGGAGGACATCCTGAGGGCGCTTTCAACAGATCATGGTTACCAGTCAGGTGTTGTCAGTGGGCTTTTTATTGTTAAGAGCTATAGTTCGACTGTTGGCCCTGAAGCTGGATTCACTGGAGTCAATACTGGTGAGGAGGACCTTAAACGAACTGCTGTCCATCATGTCCAACACCAACCACCCACTGCACAGAGCTTTTGCCAGCAGAAGAGTAAGTCCAGTGGGAGTCTCAGAAAATCCTTTGTCCAATGCATCATACTTAACAGAAGATAATACTCCTTTTTATGTGTTTGTGTGTGAGAACATTTAAAAATCTGATTATAGTGGTTCTTAGTATTGGGCACATGCATCCCCAGATGGATGACAACATATCACTTTTTTACTGTGCCATTATATATTAAACAAAAATGAAGCTGAAAAGAAAATTTACTAGTGATGGGACATTTGAATCATTTTAGTTATTCGGTTCTTTGAATCTCGTATATCAGAATGAACGAATATTTTTTTTAATCATTTATGTTATTTCGTTCTTTTGATCAAAAATAAAATACAATGTTACATTTTCAATAAACAGACCCCCAACACGTCTACATACACAAATTTTGGCTATAGTTCCAGTAATAATTTTTTTTTAAATGCAGCTAAGGACATACAGTATTATGATGAACAAAATGAGTAGCTTTTTCTCATATCTTCTCGTCCGAGTCGTTCGTTCTTTTGAATCTATTGCACCGTATAGCGTCAATGGGAGTCACATAACAAAAAGAACGAACGACTAGGAGTAGAAGACTCTGAGAAGAATTGTTCAATTCTGTTTCCTGTATTTTGCACTGCATGGCAAATTGCAGCCAGGTGATGCTAATCATCAGTCCCTGATTAACTATTCATCAGCAATAGTGTAGACCTACAAAAGCAGAAGTTTGGGCAGTTTGTCTGTAGCATTTAGGTGTGTCTTAATATAATGGCAAAAAGGAAAGACATAAGCTATACTCCTAATTTTGTGTCAGTTATTCTTTATAAATTGGCTTCCCCAAGATTAAAAAGTCACACCCTAAGCTAAATGAGAAGAACATACATATGGAACTTAACGTATGTATCCGTATCGACGCACACGCTAACACTAATGCAAACCTTGGATAATTATTGCAGTTCAAGGTTGAGGGTTCTGAGCACAGTCACGCATCTCCTTTTGGGAGCTTGAATCGTCACGCTCCGCGTTTGAAGTGTCCTCACACAGACGAGGGGCTTATCGCCCAGGAAACACACACTACTAATCACGTTTGGTCTCATCCCAGCTTTTTTTTTTTGCTTTTTTTTTTTGCTCAATACATTCTCCATTTCTCTCCACCAGAGCTTTTGTCAGGGCTTTTGTCTATGAACCAGCCTCTGTTCTTCTAAATGAGCTTTTTTTTTTCCTAGACAGGATTTTCATGATTGTGATTATGGCTTTGTGGCTTTATATCACATTTAATTTCACATCCCTGTTTCATCTTCATTTCTCTTTTTAAATGAAACAGTAATGCATTTACTCTGATTTTACGCACAAACAAAATTGCGGGCGATGTGGATTAGCTTTGAATCTGTTTTGAACATATCCATCCAGGAGAGGACGTTACCTCTAATAACCGCTCTGTGCAAATGTGTTAAGCAGAAAAAGCATTTCAATTTGTTGAATCTTTAGGAGGACAAGCAACAACAGCTGAGACCACATCGGGTTCCACTTCTTGTTACTTGCTCAGTTTTTCAACTCGAGAGCTGAGATACACTTGCACGCTTCAAGTGCATTAAGATGCACACAAATGTCATCATCTATCAGCTTTTTTTATCTCCGTATGTGTGTGTATGTTAACGTGCACACACTGCTTTGTTTCTCATGCCTTGCTGCCGTATATAATCACAGTTATTAGCCCAGGATGATAGTTTAGAGGGAGATTAGGGATCGGGGCTGCTGTTTCCTCCTAAATGGACAATGTGGATATTTTTACTCTCTGTAGACTCGAAGCGATGCAGACTCGTGAGGCATCACAGCTCTGTGCATTGGTGTGTACGTGTATGAGAGAGGTTTTTTGTTCTCAAGGTTAAGCCTGTAATCCAGAGTCAAGTGCGACACAAGCAGATAAGTGGAAATGTAGTTTTTCTCTGTGTGTGTGTGTGTGTGTGTGTTGAGTAGCAGCTCATTCTGAAGAGACGAGTGCTGGAGTGAAAAACTTGATGGCCTGCAGGTGCTTCTGTTCTCTTTCACGTTCACTAAAACTAAAGAGGCTGATTAACCGCAACACACACACACACACACACACACACACACACACACAAAGGCTGCTCTCAAAGATGCCTTTCTATTTTAACATAAACAAAAACAACTTTTTTCTTCAAACTAATTTCTTCTCTTCCTTTTTGGAAAACTTAAATGTTTTTTTTTTCTTTAAAGATGAAAAATTAATATTACTATTTAAATATAACTATCTATCTTAATTAAAGTAATATTTATTTTATTTTTTTACATTGGTTTTTACATTGGTCAGATTCCCCCCCCAAAAAAAAACATTCTGTATGTCTGTATGTCTGTCCAGCCAGATTATGTCACAGCATCATGCAAAACTGTCTGGGCAGAATTTATTCAATCTTATTGAATCAGTATTTAAATTAATTGAATCTTATTGAATTAGTATTTAAATCTCTGTTTAAAGTGAAGTCACAATGTTGAGTAAAAGTGATGTTATGAACAGTTGTGTGTCGGATTTAATAATTTACTTTAAACTAAGCTACTAATGCACCACTTGCTCAGTGTAAACAAACACCTGATAGATATTAATTAGAAAATCTAAACTCAATATTTTTACTGGGATTAGTTCATATTTTCACTTTGGCTGAAATAACAGCGCTGAAGTGGTATAAGTGAATTTTTAACACACTGGAGTAGTTTTAAGACAAAATTTATATTTTTTATTTATATCTGTAATCCACTCTCTGATTGTTTTTTTTTTTCCATAGAAGGAGTCTCCAGTGTCAGCGCTCTGTAACACTCATAAGTGATGCTTGACCGTTACATTTTCCGTCGAATTAATCAAACATTTTTAAAAATGTAGAAGTTTGAAATTTGTTAACATATTATAAAATGTTTTTTTGTATTATTTATACCTCACGTGAGAGCTGTTGTGCTGCAGCAGAGTAAACCCAAAGCCGCGCTTCATCTTTGTCATCATCACACGCGCCCGCATCCTCCACCATGCCCCGCAGATCAGCGCACAGCTGCGAGAGACTGATAAACAACTTAAAGCACCACTGCTCTCATCCTGCACTGCATTCTGTGTGTAGAGAGAGAGCGCATGAGAGAGAAATACACACACACACACACCTAGTTTAAAGCTCTTTCTTTAATTAAACAAGCAGGTCTGAGCCACAAGCTTAACTAGGAACAAATTAGGAGCTAGTTGTCATTGTGTCTCCCTTAAACAGCTGCATTCGCTCTCCAGCCTCCAGTCTTGTTTTTTTCATCGTTTATTCTTTCATCAAGTCTTTGTTCTTATGAATTGCTCTTCTAAAAACTAAGAAGAGGAAATGTTTTGCTACAATTTGCATACAATAAGGCTACAACAAGGCCTGTGTGTAGTAAACATATCGCGTCAGCTTTTTATTTCGTCATGACGGTAATACGGTGCTGCAGCAGGTCCTGACACTGCTCCAGGGTCCACGCTTCGTTTCTGAACTTGCATTACTCAGTACGTTTACATGCACGTTGCTATGGTTACAGCCCAGCCTCGATAGGACTGCTGTCCTAGTCCTATTATACAAGCAGGAGAGAAGAATAGATTTTTTTTGTATGTGTGAAGTAGGTCTGACTCCAGCTACAACATCTTCCACTTTTCTTGGAAGGCTGTCCACAAGATTTTGGAATGTTTCTGTGGGAATTTGTGTCCATTCATCCTGTAGAGCATTTACAAGGTCAGGCACTGATGTTGGCCTGGTAAGAATCTCCGTTCCAGTTCGTATCAAAGGTGCTTGATAGAGTTGAGGTCAGGGCTCTGTGTTCGGGCCAGTCAAGTTCTTCCATGCCGAACTCATCAAACCTTGTCTTTATGGTCTTTTTCTTTTGTGCACTGGGTCGAAGTCATGTTGGAATAGAAAAGGGCCTTCACCAAACTGTTGCCACAAAGTTGCATAGAAAAATAGACGTCTTGGTATGCTGAAGCATTAAGATTCCCCTTCACTGGAGATAACGGGCCTAATTAATTGAAACACCTGAATTCTATAATTAACAGGTTTGGCCAAATACTGTTGAGCATATGGTGTGCTGGCGATATTCCTCCTTTCAGCTTGTTAGTTTTTGTATAGTTCACAGACCAAACAACTGACAAACAACAGCGCTGTACACATTTGCATACATTTCTTGACTGGCTACAATCATCACCGTTAAGTGTGAATGTGTATTCTTCTGCAGTGATTAACCATCCAGGGTCGTAATCCAGGGTAGTAATCAAAAAGGCTCTGAATTTACACAGTTGTTGGTTGGGTCAAAGGAACTACAGTAGAAACGTAAACAGTTCAAATACTAAAAATATATTTTTTAAAACTGTTCCAACTTTCAAGTGATTGTGACCTCTGCTGGTGGAAAATGAAACATTTACAGAAAGTATGAATGCGTATTATAATGTGATTTTATGTTCATCTATGTATAAAAGCGTCTGTGAGATTGTCTATGGACGATTATTGATGAATGATGAGATAGAAATAGATGCTCAGGTTATTGTTGGAACATTTCTACAGGATTTCCTGATACTTGCTGTTAGCCTGCCATGAAATAACCCTAAAGACAAGATTAGTGTAAAAAAATACAAATTAAAAATAAAGATCTTACCAACAGCCAAACAGACTGGAGGCAGGTTTCAGTTTTTTAGAAAGAAAACAGACTCAGATTCCTGTACAAACCCCCCGGAAATGTACCTGGTTTAAGTAATGCACCAAAATAAACTGTACTTACTGTAAACTTGCTCATCTCGGACACACATTTGTTTTTGTCGATATAGCATAGCTCCAGACACACGTGTTCTCAGTAGAGAAAAAGAAGTTGTGCTGTGCAGTTGTTGGAAATGAGTCTCTAGACAGAAGAATTGTAAAGAGTGATTATTTGAGTTACGCCTAAAAAAATTCAAATCTGTGGTTACTCTTCTCTTTCTTCCCTGAAATAGAACATTTCCTAAATTCTCGAAATAAAAGCAAGAACCGTTCTTTAGTCAAAGCGACTGAGACCGGGTCGACGTTTGATCAAGGTTCGACGTTTACTGAAGCTCTTGTCCAGTATCTGAACATTTCATGGATCGCGGATTTGCTGATTGGAGGAATATTGTGTGAATGAGTAAGTGGACAGGTGTCTGTTTCACAAGACAAGTAACAAGAATCAAGCACATGAATAAGCATTGAACAAATATCCATAAGCAACTGCAGGAAAATGTTTTGTTCCCTGTTTTGTTTTTCCATGCTCGTACCAGCAGATGGTGGTGTTTACCTCGCTTTCATGGTCAATCAGTAAAATCCTGACTATGCTTGTGTGCTGTCATGCGTTGATTTTTGAATTATGAAAAATGAATATGCCTGTGTTTATCTCAGATCCTCTCAGGCAACAAGTGTTGGATTTCTCAGAAAAAGACAAAAAAAACATTCTCAGTTCATTTGTTTTGGAAAAGTCCTGTTTCTTGAAAACTGTTGGCTGTAAATGACATGTTCTTGCTTTGGAATGAAACTGGAATGAGGTGCTTGTGACATGCATGCAATAGCCTGGCTGCTGAAGCTCTTGGGATTGCACACAATTTCCAGACCCACTCCAGAGTTCCACGGTGAAACCTGGCCATGCTGACATGATAGAAAGTGATGAGTAGTGCTCATTATTGTCTCAGCAGATGCTACACACACATGGGCAGCTGTACCAGCACTCTTCCCGACTCTTCCTCCCACACATAGTCCACCTGTTATTCTGTTTCGCTCTTTTCTATCTCGATCTTGCCAACTTGCATCCACACACGCACACAAACACAACACACACTGTCTTTATTAAGATTGTTTTACATGTACGGTATAACTGTAAGGTGTCAAAAGGCAGAAGTGAAGTAACAGTAGAGTGTCCCTATGGCGAATAATACTCAAGTAAAAGTAGAACTCCTGCATTTACATGTGTACCTGGGAAACAGTATAGAAGGAATCACCATAAATATTACTTAAGAATGAAACATACAGGGCTTGTATTAGCTTACCATAGTAAAAAAAAAGAAATAAAAAAAAACCTGTCTCTCTCTCTCTCTCTCTGTTCTGATCTCCAGGCATATCTTGCAAGTCACGCAATGATGCAAAATAGTCAGCAGGTGGAGAAATTCCCACCTTAAATACGACTGCGAATCCACGTAGAAATGCAGTGAAGTAAAAGTACAAATATTTGATGCATTTTTGAGAAACATAAAAGTAAAAAGCGTCCCAAATAAAACTACTCAATCAAAGTACACCTACAGTCTTGTGCAAAAGTTTAGGCACCCCTTGATAAATAACAGATTTTGGTGTTTTCTTTTAATTGAAAAGATGTTAACACCGTCTCTTCTGGAAATGGAAAAAATGCACAATATGTTTTTTTAGCAAACATTGATGCAAAGTTACTTCTCATGCCATAAATCGAACAAAAATAAAATTATTATTATGGCACTGTGCAAAACTTTGGGCACCCTACATAATCAGTACTTTGTAACACCTCCTCTGGCAGATATCACAGCTTGCAAACGCTTTTAATAGCCAGCTAAGAGTTCTTATACTCTTGATTTTCTCCCATTCTTCTTTGCAAAAGGCTTCTAGTTCTGTAATATTCTTTGGTCGTCTTGCATGCACAGCCCTTTTAAGATCCACCCACAAATTTTGTTTAAATTTTGTCTGATGTTTCAATCAGGGGACTGTGATGGCGATTCCAAAACGTTCAGCTTCAGTACACACTCTTGAGGTATTCCATAGTGGATTTCAGGGTATGTTTAGAATACAATGTTCATTGTTGTAAAAGCCATCCTCTTTTCAGCTTCAGCTTTTTTTTTATAGATGGTGTGATGTTTGCTTCCAGAATTTGCTGGTATTTAGTGTAATCCATTCTTCCCTCCACCCGTGCAATGTTTCCTGTGCCACTGGCTGCAACACAACCCCAAAGCATGATAGATCCACCCCCATGCTTAATAGTTGGCAAAGTGTTCTTTTCATGAAATGCTGCTCTTTTTTTTTTTCTCCAAATATGCCTTTGTTGATTGTGGCCAAAGATATTTTAACTTCATCAGTCCACAGCACTTGTTTCCAAAACGCATCAGGCTCCTGAAGATGTACTGTTGCGTACTTCTGACATTGGGTTTTATGATGGGGATGCAGGTAAGGATTTTCTTCTGCTGACTCTTCCATGAAGGTCTTGTGGAACGGTGCACCACCACTCCTGAGTCTGCTAAATCTCCCTGCAGGTTTTTTGCAATCAAATGGGGTTTTTGATTTGTCTTTCTGACCAGCATACAAGCAGTTCTCTCTGAGAGTTTTTTTGGTCTTTCAGATCTCATCTTGACCTCCACCGTTCCCCTGAACTTCCATTTCTTAATTGCATTTCTCACTGTGGAAACTACAAGCTGACAACGCTTTGCTGTCTTCTTGTAGCCTTGTCCTGCATTGTGTGCATCAATAACTTTCATTTTCAGAGTCTTACACAGCTGCTTAGAGAAACCCATGGTTGTTGAGTGTCCGCAAGTGTGTGCACAAGGTTTGAAGAGTCAAAGTATTTGTAAAGCTTTGAAATTGGCATTTACTAATGACAGCTGTTGCCATGCATCAGATGTAACAAGCTGATTAAGGTCTGAAACTGAGATCTGAGACTCTGGAACTCTTAGGGTGCCCAAACATTTGCACAGTGCCATAATAATGTTTTTATTTATTTATTTTTGTTCAATTTATGGCATAAGAAGTAACTATGCATCAATGTTTGCTGAAAATATTGTGCATTTTTTTCCCTTTCCAAGAGAAACTGTGTTAACATACAATGAAAAAAAAACCCCACCAAAATCTGTTATTTATCAAGGGGTGCCTAAACTTTTGCATAAGACTGTATGAGAAATATGTATTAAGTACCGTGATGATGTAAACTTACACACTTACTGCCCACCTCTGTCAAAGATTGGATGTTTTAAACCAGCAGTTGTTTGCATTTTGGTGAAAGTTTGGTGACGGTGTTTGTTGAACAGATTTTTTTACACTAAGAAGTTTTTTTTTTATTTTATTTTAGCTCAACGAATCTAGAAACTGTCATTCCGTACATCTGTTATAGTTCATTATCTCTGTCTTAAATGAGATTTGCCCCTGAACTGTGACTGGGAAGTCCATTAACTTCAAGAAGTGCAATTCACAGTTAGCACACTAACGATATGCGCTGACTTAAATGCCAAGTGGGACTTCTTAATTACCGAAGCTGATGACAGTAAGAGGAGAAATAAATGATCTGGTGCTTAAGATAACTGGAAACGTTAATAAGATGTAATCAGAACTCCAGTTCATTGCTTTTTAATGGGACGTCCTCTCAGTCCATTTCATAATATTGTATTTGGGACACTTGGGACTATGGTTAGAACAATTATGACATAATCACAATTAGTTGAGGTAATCATTCTCATTAATCATTGCATGTGTTTACTTATAAATGCATGCGTTAACCGGTAAATGCATTATACCATCTCTATTTGTTTTGTAATGTAATGAAAGCAGGTCAGTAAAATGTTATAGATTTACTTTACAATCAATGATTATCTCAGTCTAATGCAGTAAAATCGATATAATAATAAAAGTTAAAATTATCTGACTTAATACGCAAGTACTGCAGGTGGGCTGTAACACGGCATTTACAATAAATAAATGAGGTTTTAAATAACTTTTACTCTTCATTTATTCTTAGCATTCTTAAGTTTTGGAATGGCCACCCTATACTATACTATATCTATTATTCCAATTCATATCTACTATCCCATACAATGCTATGATACATTTTGCTATATTATACTATATTGTACTAATATTAATATGTCGTATGGTACGGTGTAGTATAGTACTATACTACACTGTAATAAATTATACTACCAAACCATACCTTCTATACTCTGCTATGCTATACTGTATTGTAATCGTACTCTGCTATGCTACTCTATACTACATTATACTATACAATAGTATACCTTGCTATATTACTGTATGTGCTATACTATACTATATTATGCAATACTATGTATACTATATTATGCTATATTACAGAATACTTTACCCACTGTACTATGCTATGCTCTGCTATGCCATGCTATAGTACAGCACACTAGCTATACTATACCTTTTATAATGGAACCCAAATTCCAGAAAAGTTGGGACAAGTATGGAAATAATACCGGTTATACCAAAAAGGAGTCCATTTTAAAGTTTTTTCCCCTTGTGCTATATTGAAAACACTACAACAATACTTACCATGTCAGTTTAATTGTTTGTTGAAATTATGCACTTGTTTCAAGTCCGATGGCTACAACATAAAGTTTTAAGTTTTTAGACCATCCTATACTACTTCATACAAAACCTACTATAATATGATATGATGTACTGTACAGTACTATACTATACTGTATTATACTAGACTAGATTATTGCCTACCTATATCTACTATTATATGCTATAAGTTGCTATACTATATATATACCATGCTATGTTAATCTGTGGTATACTATACTATATACGGTATTATAATATGCTATATTATAGTAATTTATACTGTACTATATCATGTCTACTGTACTTTACTATATCAAACTTCTCTACTATGCTGTGCTATACTAAACTATGCAATGCTGTACTATACTATACTATACACTACCATACCGTACTATACTATACTATGCTATACTATGCTATGCTATACTATACTATACTATACTATACTATACTATACTATACTATATGAGTTGCTATTATGTGTAAGACAACTAAAGTCTGTAATAATCACAATTTTGTTGTACACAGATGTTGTGCATACACATTTATAAAAAGGCATACATTATTATAATTATAAAATTCCCTGTAAATACTTCCTCAGTGTCATGCTCTTTCTGGTCCTGTCTGGAACTTTCCTGCTCCAGTTTCGCCTTCGTTCCTCCCCCTCATCATGTGGTAAACTGGTGTCTAGTTGTAATGCCAACCCAACCTGTCTGTATTTATAGTCTCTGTTGCATAACTGTATTTGAAATTCTTGCATGTGTCTCTATTGCAGTGCTAATATACTGTACATATCGATTCCTGATTCTGTTTGTTTATTATGCAAAATACTGATCTTTACTTGAATGATGTTTTTCTTCCTATTTGTTTAACCATCAGGAACTAATGATACATGGAGGTTGGGCTTGCGACTGGTAACTTACCCCTACAGCATTTAGATTTGAGAGTATCACAGCATTAGGACAAATGGCTTGGCTTGATCATCATCATCGTCATCATCATCATTATTATTTTATTTAACTACTCAATATTTTTAGTAAAATCTAAGAAATTGAATAATTCTAAACAAAAATCTAAAAATAATGAACTAACTATAAAAACTATAGCTATTGAAAAAAAACTAATAAAAAGCTACTTTTTGAAATTGCTTACTTAAGATGCACACTATATATAATTAATACTTAATATAGAGTATGTAATAAAAGATGGGTTTGTGGGAAACGTTTGTTCATTAGGACTGCGCATTATGCAGAGGTTCAGATATAAGGCAAGACAAAGCATGTGGGATCAGACGTGTGTGCCCTGGGTGGGAGGGCGTTCCTCTTATAGAAGAGAGAGAGAGAGAGAAGGTGCATGGCTCACGGTGCATATTCAGATGTCCTCCTGTAGGGGATTCCTCTGTGCTTGTTTATTTGTGTGTGTGTTTCACCTGTTAAGTATAAAAAAAGTAACATACTTCTAGTCTCTCTCACTCTCTCTCTCTCTTTCTCTCTTTTTCCCTCTATTTCTATGCACACTCTCACACATACACAGACGCGCACACACACACAGAGAAAAAAAGAGACTCACATAATAGATCACAGAGGAGTGGAGAGAGAGGGAGAGCGAGAGATAGAGAGAGACAGAGAGAGAGAGAGACAGGATTTCCATTGGTCAGAGTCTAAACCGCATCCCGTTACCTCTAAATGAATCGGACTACAGCGAGCGACTTGTTGTGTGCAGCCTGAGATCTGTTGCGTGTTTAAATGTGTATGGTCATATTCGCTCCGGTAAGTGCCACCTTATTATTTTCTGCACTTCTGGCTGATTTTTGACATGTTTTGGTCAATGAGTATAATGAGTGGCGGGGGGGGGGAAGTATGATGTCAGGGTCAGTAAGTATTGGCATTCAGTTATTTAATCCGTTTCATGACATTGTACATATTGTATTGTAATATATTTTTTTTAAGTGCAGATATTTTTTGGAAATGTGTTTATTCATTTATTGATTTATTTAGTGATTTATAATTTGATCTCACATCTGTACAGTAGGCAGAGCTGCACAGCAGATTCTTTCTTCATTAATAATGAAAGACTTTTACAGCTCGGGAGAACGGCAGCAAATACATCACCACCACTGAAATCAAAGATCTACACCAGCCTTGAAGTGCTTTGGAGTCTTTGCACAGGATTCTCATACAAACATCTATCAATTAGGATCGCTTGGTGTTTAGTGCACGCGGAGCTTTAGTACCTGATTCAAAGCCGAGGTGTTACACTTTAATTAAAGTTAGTTTAATTAAAGATACAGGTAGTACCCTAATTTAAGGTTTTATTATGTAGGAGTTGTTGCTGATAGATAGATAGATAGATAGATAGATAGATAGATACCTTATTGATCCCAATAAAAATGTCCAACATACATTGCAATTAATAGCAAGTATAGTAACATAGACTATAAACATGTAGTTGCAATTACAGATTGTTAACCATAAAGGACGACCATACTGCAACAAAATTTATTAAGATAGAAAGAGAAATAAAAATGTGCAAATCTCAATAAATATTAGTGTATAGAGTACAGAAAAATTGAGATGTGCAATAAGTTATAGCCATTAAAAGTGACCACAGTGCTAAAGTGAATGGTGCAAGACTGAGGTAGTGCAAGTCAGTGCAGATTAGGGTACATGATAAGTAGATGAGAGAGAAAATGAAACAATAAGACTGTAAACAGTGAGTATGTCGTGATGGAGAGCAGCATGTATACCTGAGGATGAGTGATGGTTGAGGGACCCTCTGACCAAGACTTCCAATTACGTCCCGAGGCAGGTAAAGAGGTGTCAAAGCAGTGTGTGGAACCAAGAATTTCCTGAATCAATCATTATACATTTCTGTTTTAGGTTATACAGTAGATGCCTCTTAGAATTTTACATAGAAAAAGTTCTCATTAAGTTTAGTGATTCATTGACTGAGATTGGCTGATTGGCTGAAGAAAGCAGGTGCTTGAAGATAATTTTCCATATTGTTGTAGTTTGATATGTTATATTTCATAAAGAAGTCCACCCAACCTGTTAATGAGGTTTCTTCCTGGTGTGAAATTGTGATAAGAATACTAATACTAGACTAATCGGCAACATTGATTAGAGATGACGTTTTATGTGGTGATTTATGTTTCAGTGCAATATATATATATATATATATAATTTAATTAATTACATTTAATTTTTATTTGTAAATGTGGGTTTGCTTTTAAGGAAGTAAAACGTCACAGTTCCTCTAGGATCCAACAGCTGGTGGTGTAAATCATTCACACATTGGCAGACTGCACAGCTGGAGCAAAATTGAACTAATTATTTGCCAGTGTGTGTGTTTAGAATTGTAACAAATTTTTTTAAAAATTTGAATTTTATTGAATGGATATTTATAAAATCATGAATCGCAATACAAATCAAATCAGTGCCCAGGTATCGTGATAATATACAGTAGTATCGAGTGATCCCTGGTGATTCCCTGTCTCTACAATTGATACTCATTTAATTGGTACAAAACCCTTTACAACAGCATTCTATACATTTTTGTTTGGTTTAAATGACTCGAATTGATAAAAATATGAAAAAGAACAAAATATAAAAGCTCGCTAATGTGCAAAATATTGTCCCATAAAACCTCTGCCACATTCAAATATTATAGGGTATCTATGATTTGTGATGTTTTTTTTTGTTTTTTTTTTTAATACAATAATATGATTAGGGTAAATCCAAAAATAACAAAACTGTGTAATTTATCCGGTTTAAATTTTAAATATTGGAAATAAGCTGGATTGTTGTAAGATTCCAGGAATAATCCAAGCTAGCTTTGCTTTAAACCACATTTAGAGCGTAAACCCTATGTACTGTTCGTATCATCTACTTTACTGGTTCCATCCACCTGCTCATACGTGCAATAATCCAATCAGTATTTCCGAACCTGGTATAGAGTTGTACACGCATTGTACACACATTGTACGCGGTATAGTGCAAAAAACAGAAAACATCCAACAAGTGACAAATGTGTCGGGAGAACACCTTCTTGATGAGATAGAGGGAGCCCTGAGGAGAACAGCCATAACCACACATTTGCGCTGACAGGAAGGTTAAGGTGATTTACATAATCATTATATACAGTACATGCCCTGTGATGAATTGGCACCCTGTCCAGGGTGTACCTTACCTCGTGCCCTAAGCCTCCCGGGATAGCCTCTAGGCCCCCCCACGGCCCTGAATACAGGATATAGAAAGAAAGTGATGTAGACGACGAGTAAGTGAATGAATGAGTGAGTATATACTGTACAGTTATTGTGAGCAGAAAAACAGCTTAACATGTTAAATTTTAAGGTGGATGAGCTACAACAGAAGAAACCGATTTTAGGTTCCACTCCTGTCCTCCTGGCAAGATTCAGTAATCTGAGACTACAGTGTGTACAGAGATTTACTGGAACTGAAAAGATAGAGGTTTGGAAAGTTGAAGGAAAATGATTGAGTATAAATGATTGGGTAGTTGGGTAACTGTTCAGGAGCAGGGCTACTGTTTAGGAGGTAATTGTTGAGCAGGGCTACTGAATATGAATGTGAAAAGTGTAAAGGTAAAAGGTAATCCTTCATGCAAAAAGTAAATAAAAAACCAATTGTCTTTGTTTTTTTGTGAAATCGATAAAAAATGCAAATCAAAGCTTGCAAACTAAGAACTTGTTAAGATAGCTTGAGCTTAGAATTCGTACATTTTGTATGACTTTATATAATAATTAATATAAAATTGCACAGAATGCAAACTTTTTTTGAGGATGCAAAACGACTTGGCAAATTCGTAACAATTTATTCAACGTTAAAATTGATCCAGGTTAAGTTTTAACATAGTTAAAATAAAATTTAATCAAACCCAGTCACATTTCCATTTTTTTTTTTTGTTTAAATTTGCCATGCATTTTTCATGAGATCATGTTCTATTGTTGTCAAGACAACAGTGTTGCATGCATATTTGATTTTTACGCAAGTCAAATGACACACACACACATACGACAAAGATGAATTACTTCTACTGCCTTTCAGTACTGAAGCAGTGTTTCATTTGAGATACCTAATAAACGCTCAAATGAAAGAATAGGATCCTCAAAAATGTAGCCAGTATTCACATGTCGCTAGTTTTTTCACTGCCTCATTGCATAACTGCCAGCTGGATATGAGACATACCTGGGGAAGAAAAAAAAGTATTAGCTCTCTGAGGGAGACCGTCCTCTGGGTAAAGTGGTTTAGGCCAGTCACTTTCCCTCAGAGCGAGCGTGTCTCCTGCGCTTATTAAAGCAGCCCTTCTCTCCTGAGGCCTGGCTAAATAAAAGAAGCGGAGTAAAAGACAAAGAGAAAGTGAGCGCAAAACAAGAATGAGCCTAGTTATGGGCAAGGCACTGACACGAGGGTGAAATCTTCCTTTTCTTTTTTTTATTTCAGATGTATTACAGTATATAGTCCCTGCTTTCTGTTCTCCGTGCCTCACATTGATTAGCAGACAGCTTGAGAAATGGAGATTACAGGCGCATTAGTCAGACCTTTCCAGGAGTCCGATAGCTTAATTGAAATGAAGTATCTTTTCATTCTGTCGCAGGGAATCCAATGATGAAGAAAAAAAACAAAAGTTTCCCTCGGCTAATTAGATATATATTCTATATATATCTACAGTAATTTGTGTATTTAGAGCTAACTAGTGCAGAGAAAGCGACTGCCTGCCGAACATCACCCCTCTTTTTTTCCCAAGGAGGAAAATCCATAAAAAAATTCATCATCTGATGTTAATTAATATTAATAATTTATTTAAATTATTACATTGTGAATGAGTGCTGGGATGAGCACAGGACAGTCTTTACAATTACAGCAGCCGGCCTTTGTAGAAATCTACAGTATACAGGTGAGACTGGAACACTGTTGCCAGTCTGCCAAACCTTTGATGTCTGACATTTCCTTTCTTTCTTCTTTTTTTGTTTTTGATAAATATGCAAAATTTAGATTATTTCTATGATAGAAATGTGTGATGCACACCAAAAAAAAAAACCGAATTATTCCTATATTTCAGGTAAATTTAATTGAGTTAAATAATTGAAGCAAGCATCACGAATTAAAGTGGAGCTTAAGCGCAGTGTATTGTTACACCCCTATGTTAAACATAAAGCCAGGTGAATATCCAACAACACGTGACTGTCTGGATGCCAGATGAGATTTAAAAATCACTGAATGAGTAATCACATCTGGAATTATAATAAAATTATGATAAAAACACTCGACGATCAACAGGATGATAGATCGCATTAGATGAATGAGTAATCATCTTCATAGGCACAACCACTTATGTAGTTCTGCTCAGGGTATTATTATAAAAATCTCCACAAATCTAGCCTTTATGGAAGAGTGGCATAAAGAAAGCTATTGTTAAAAGCTGTACTGTTGTGGAACTGTACTGGATGCAGGACTTCTTTTGGCTTTCTTTCAACACAACAATGGCTTTCTTCTTGACACTCTTCCATAAAGGACAGGTTTCTGGAGTGCATGACTAATAGTTGTCCTGTGGACAGATTCTCTCACCTGATCTGTGGATCTCTGCAGCTCCTCCAGTGTTACCATGAGCCTCTTGGCTGCTTCTCTGATTAATGCTCTCATTGCTCGGCCTGTCAGTTTAGGTGGACGGCCAAGTCTTGGTAGGTTTGCAGTTGTGCCATACTCTTCCCATTTTCAGATGATGGACTGAGCAGAGCTCTGTGAGATGTTTAAAGCTTGGGATATTTTTTTATAACCTAACCATGCTTTAAACTTCTCCCAACTTTATCCCCGGAAGTGGAAATACAGTAGTAAAACACTTTTGTACTCAAGTAAAACTACTGTTATGTCAGTGAAATTTTGCTGAAGTACAAGTTAAGTTACCATTATAAAAATCTACTCAAGTAAAAGTAAAAAGTAGTTCATTAAAAATTTACTAAGAGTAAAAGTTACTAAGTTACTTTTGTTTAACAGTGGGGGTGGGATGGGGGGATTCTAGTGTAATTTGAGGGGTTTGCTTTATAAGGATTTGATGGCATTTCGCTTTCAGCTGGGTCTGCATCACTGGCATTTGTTTTGTCCGTCTACATCGTTCTAGTGAGTTTAGCGCGTTTGTTTCCCACGCCCATCAATCGATCAGTGCAGTGGTTTTCGCGGTGCAATTTTTTGTTATCCACCGTTGCATTATTTTTATTAGTTTTCATTTACATTCATTTATTTTTTTACTCAGTAGCGAATATGATTTTATATATATATATATATATATATATATATATATATATATATATATATATGATTACTTCAAACAAAACATACTTAAGTAAAAGTTAAATTACAGATTTTAAAAACTATTTTAAAAAGTAGAAGTGCACAAAAAACTACCCAACTACAGTAATGCGAGTAAATGTAATTCATTTTTTTTTAACCCTGACCTGTCTGATGTGTTTTTTTGGGCTTCATGATGCTGTTTGTTCACTAATGTTCTCTAACATACCTCTGAGGGCTTCACAGAACAGCTGTATTTATACTGAGATGAAATTAAACACAGGAATTAAACTCTTTTTATTAATGAGTGAGTTTTTACTTCTGAAGGTAATTGGTTTAACTGGATTTTAGTTTGGAGTTCAGAGTAAATGGGGCTGAGTACCACACTTTGCAGATATTTATTAGTAAAAAAAAAAAAAAAACTATTTATAATTTTCCTTCCACTTCACAATTATGTGCCACTTTGTGTTGGTCCATCACAAAAAAATCCCAATAAAGTAAATTTACATGACAAAATGTGGAAAAGTTCTTTGGAGTACTGGAGAGCACTGTATCTTATTATACTGCAAATTTGGACATTGTGTCTAATTTATAATTTATTTTAAATGGTAGATTTGTAAATTTGTCCTAAATTCTTTCTATGATTAAATTTAAATTTCGGAGTAAAATCTATCTATCTTATGTTTTTTCTACCTTTCTATTCTATTCATCCTTTCTTTTTTTAAGTCACAAACATAGTTGTATAAGCATTTCAGTGCACATCATACTGTGTATGGTCATGTATGTGACTAATAAAAATTGTATTTAAATTAGAATTTAATTCTAAATGGGAAAAGGTTTGTGAGTGATATGAAGCTGATTAAAATGGAATTAAATCCATTAAATTTTATACATGCATCCATTAACGTCACGGTTTTGACATGTTTATAATGGAATCCTTTTGCGAGACTGATTGCTTTCAGAAATGCATTTTAAAATGATGATTCTGGTTTGTCCAGATGTGTTAAATCAGTTTCCATTACAGCCTTTTTGGTAACAGAAGGAAAATCACAGGTTTATATGTTAATGCGCTTGTTGTAATTGGTCCACATCATTTCTGTAGTAACAGGTAGTTTACAGAGACTTAGCTGGTAAACATTCATAACTTTATTTTTTTTGTCAAGCCATTTAATTTGGTATAATTTGAGTATAACTGTTTAGTGAGTGACTCCGCCTATTTTCCAGTCACGATTCAAACTATTTAAAATAAAAACGTCATGTTTTACAATGTCATTTGCAGCTTTTTGCCATCTTTGCTTTCGCGACATGTGGAGGCTACACTGGACAGCTGCGGGTTAGCGTGGACTGCGTCAACCGGACGGACAGCAATCTCAGCATCACCATTAAATTTGCATATCCGTTCAGGTAAAGGCTGGAGCAACATTAATGCAGACACACACACACACACACATTGGGAAACATATGCTCAGTATTTGTTTCCTTATCATTAGCCTGGAGCATTTCACTCATTATATGAATAATTGAAATCTGGATCAATAAAAATCACTTTTTTTTTTTTTTTTTTTTTTAACATAGTATAATATTTTATCCATAAAGGTCAGCCTAAAAAAGTTTAAACACCTTAAGATGTCATTTTGAGAAAGTATGTGTAGGCTTGGCAGCACGATGGTGTAGTGGTTCTACCACAGTCCAAAGACATGCAGATTATGCTAATGTTCCCAAATTGCCTCCTAGTGTGTGAATGTTGACTGGAGGTCCTACCTTGGTCGTGCAAGTTGGGAATAAATACAGTGGTCACCACTGACCTCCACGGCCCCTAGTCTAGGACTGCAGAAGTTTACCTACATGGATGGATGGATGTAAAGATTTGGATGTTTTTATGGATAGTTTTTTTTTAGACACAAATTAATTCATAGCTTTATTGGCAACTGTGTCTTCAAGTTGTGTGTGTTTTATTCGGAGTGATCTGAATTATTCCTTTAATATCATGCTAACTTTAACAAAGTCACTTTTTTTTTTATCTACGTCATCATTATACAGGTTATCTGCGCTCTGCGCCATTTAGCAGATGTGCTAATTAATTAAATCGAGGTGATTCAGCGTTACGGCTGCGAGTCTGATGACATTTGGAAAAGCTCGAATTAATAAATAAATAAATAAATAAAATCTCCACAGCACCTGCTAGATGATTTCTTGTCTGAGTTGTTAAACTTCGCCTTTCTGCTTCGATTTATCGGCGGTTGCCGGAGCTGCATGACGAACGCCCTCGCTTATGTCAGGATCGTTTGTATAGATTGAAGTCTAAGGATGACTGAATGCTTTATGGTTAGAAATCATCCTTTTCTTCTTTTAGTAATCCAGGTATTCATAGTGCATTCTGTAATGTGTAACATACTATCATACAGTCATACCCTAGGCACATACCTTATACATGCATAAGCATTTATGAGTATATGCCAACTTTACACCGCAGGTTGTGAAAAACTTGTATAGGAAAATAATCAACAGCATGTTGGCATGGTTTTGGCGAGACATGAATCAGAGTTACTGTAACCCATGGTGGTGATTACTTTCCAATAACTGCACATCTTAAAGTGTATAATGCCTTTCACTAATTTTGTGTGATTTCTAATTTTTTTTTTTTTTTTTTACATATTTAAAAATGGCATGTTCTATATTTAATCTCTAAATAGTTATGTTGCTTAGTCGGTGGATTAGTGCCTTGCATTATAGCAGCTAAAAAACAACTGGTATTCTCAACACACTGTTGCTTTTTTAACACGCAGGGCTGAACAATTTAATAAAAAATAAAATCAGATCGGAATTATTTTAACACGTATTGCGATTAAGCGATTTAAACTGCCAGGTTTAACTATTAAACAAAGTATTTAGAATTGAAACATATTTATTCCGGCTAACAGCAAAAAATGGCATGAATAATCTCATTAAGAAAGGTTTTTGATTAAGAATATTTTTATAACATCTTAAAAGTATTAAACAAATAAATAGATATTTTAATTATTGACAAACTCTACATTAATTCCTATGCATATGTATTTTCTGTAATAAATTGCAGCCTTTTGTGATTAAATTATTGCACAGGCACAATATCGCAAGTCATGATTCATTGTGCAGCTTTAAGACACGCATATATTTTTTATTAGTTTGTAATTGGTTTCCACCCATGAATCAGCTGTTACCACGAAAACAACAACATAGGACATGAATCAACACATTCCGACCAATCAGATGTCAGGGTTCGAGATGGTATAAAATCTGTTTATTGGGAACACTTTGTACACAACTACACTACAATAAACTGATAATAGCAGTGTAATTACTGTATAATTGTTGTGTTATGTGTTGCTCTGTGTTAGAACATTAATTTGTCTTGTCATTTAATTAATAACATTTGTAATATCGAACTGATCTTTTTCCCGTGACATCATGAGGTCTGTCCGCCGTGGTTCCGCCCACTTCTGGATGGCGAGCACTTATTGTCACCAGTACTTTCAGCAATTAATCACATCTGATAACACTTTGTCTCCTTGTAAATCGCTTCATGTATTGTCTCTGACCATCCCTGTGGGGTTTCAAGCTACAAACCTAATTAGCGTCTAACACAAGGCTGAATCCCAAATCCCCCTTTAATCTGGGATCAAGTGCACTGCTTGGCATATGGAACAAGGTGTTCTACACCCTACATAGCGCACTAGTTTTCCATTAAACACTATTTGAGATTCAACCCAGGAACAAGGGAACGTGTAGTCATGGTAGTCATGTGTCGCTTGTGGCTTATGATACTTACATTACAGCGTTTGGGGCAGACACCCCTATCCAGAGCGACTTTGATTTTGATCTCATTATACATCTGAGTAGTTAAGGGGTAAGGGCCCTGCTCAAGGGCCTTGGTGGTGCTGGGGTTTAAACCTGGGACCTTCTGATCAGCAGTCTAACACCTTAACCACTGAACATTTGGATGGATAATAAAGTTAAAAATTACGGGAGACTACGGCTGATCACCTCGTTTAAAATTGATGTTAAAATAAAGATGATGAGAAGGTACAGGACTAGTTCTAAAGCCAAATAAAGTGAAGCACCTGTTCTTAAAAAAACTTTTTTTAACCTTCTCCGAGCCCTTGAAGGCGAGTATGCACACAGAATCGAACACGGCCCCAGATCGGTTTCCGAGGCTGACATACAGTACGTCTTTGAAGTTCCTCTCAGATCTCTCTTTGCTTTAATAAGCGCTAAAGCCACCACTTTTTAAGGATGTGCGAATTGCACGAAAGGGACATTAATATTACACCAAATCCTTCCCTTCTCAGGAGAATCAATGAGACAGGATCCAGGACAGAGAAACGGTACTGATGCTGTGCTGCTTCCTCTCTTATCACACCTGACAGTTTCCCTCAGATAGAGGCTGAACACTTGTACCAGACACTATCAGGATCATCCCTGATTTCTTCTTGTCTTTATTCGATTTCTTCCTCCGATTGGCTGAGCTGTGTATCGATTTATCTGCTCAAACCTCAGGAGAGAAATAGGACATGTGGGGTAGACTGAACATGGCAGGGCATGCTCGATGTTCTCACATAGGCTCGTATTCAACTGGTGAACTACTAAAGACGGCGATTTTATTGCTGGTCATCCTGACTAGCCTTTTCGTCTGATTTGGAAAAGTGTATAATATCGGAAAAATCCATAACAGATCTTTTAGGGTTTCATATTACAACCAAACAAGGATTCAGAATCTGTTGTTACTTAGCCTTGAGTAGGGCTGGATTCAGAACAAAATAATGCAGGGAGGAGAAGAACGCTTGAGTCCGTCTAAAACTACAGAGATTCATTATTTTTTTTTAAGAAAACAACCTAACTTATATTATTCATAGGGAAAATATGACAAGGCAGAAACACTGCAAACAAGCATGACACCTTGATCCAATCGTTCGTCTACACCGACTCGCCGGCCCAAAATCCTCTTCCAGCAAACACAAAGCACAGGTTGTTAAAAGGATAGACTAGACCAGACCAGAACAGAATAGAAATAGAGAAAAATAATTAAAATTCATTTAAACAGAACATCTCTGTACAGTCTTGACCACACTTCAAGCATTTCCACATGTTTGGGGCATTAAAGGAGTTCCTGGGAGGCCAGCATTTCAGACATAAAGCACGGAGTCTGATCATGGATCTGGTGTCCTGAGAAAACTTTCTACCTTGATGGTATCCAAGCACTGGTGAAACACAGTGCATTAGTGTAGCAGTGGATTATATAAAACAATAAATGGTGTCTGGTGTCTGGGAATGATTCTCTCTACCTAGAAAATGGTTCTGGCCTTGACTGGTGTTGGCAACTGTTTCTCTGGGGACTTGACAGTTCGATAGTTCATGACTGGAACTTCTTACAAGTCTACCTGGGTCTTCAATAACTACCTGGACTCCATATTAACATCAATTAACATCAGCTATTATAGCTGAACTGCCTCCCACCCTACACACTGTATAAATGCAGATCATTTACTGCTTTCTGTTTCACCCAAATGAGGATGGGTTCCCTGTTGAGTCTGGTTCCTCTCAAGGTTTCTTCCTATTACCATCTCAGGGAGTTTTTCCTTGCCACTGTCGCCCTCGGCTTGCTCACCAGGGACAAACTGACCATTTTGATTCATACAAATTCACATTTCATACAAACCTAAATAATTCTTTTGACTATGTAAAGCTGCTTTGCGGCAATGAAAATTGCTAAAAGCGCTATACAAATAAAATTGAATTGAATTGAATTGAAATGGGGGTTTTACTCTTATGACTGTTTTCTGTTATTCTGCACAATAAAAATTCCATTGTTGACTTGAACATCCCTCGTATAATAGAATTAAACAGATTTAAATTAATTATGAAATTACTGTAATTGGGTTGAGTCCAACACATTATTAAAGCCTGGAAGGACAGTGCTGAACCGTCAACTTCAGGAAAGAACATCAGGACTGATTATGATCGAAAATCACTTAAACGTCTGCTGAAGTTGCATCATAAAAAATCTACAGAAAAATGAACAGTGCTTTGCTTAATAGTGAAAGTATTGTGCAATCTGATGTGAACTCACAGGATGGAGACTAAACAGCTTGTGTGTCCATAAAAAGGGCTTCAGCTTGCTAGGAAGCATAAAGATTTAACTTTGGAGCAATGTGAGAAGGTCATGTGATCTGATGCATGATGGGCGCTTCAGGGTACGAATAAGCTAAAGTAGACTTAAATACATAGAACAACAAGAATGAAATAAAATAGAATATAAAGGGTATTCGTTAAATCTAGTAAAATAGTGCGAACTAGACTTGAGCAGTGTGTGTACTTTAGAAAGGATTGAAGTGCATCTCAAAGCATCTCAGAGAAAGCAGAGTGTAAGACAGATTCCTCAGGTATATGAATGGCAGCCTGGGAAACCCTTTACACGTATTCCTCTTTCTCTCTCTCTCTCTCTCTCTCTCTCTGTCTCTCTCTCTCGTAGGCTGAATCAGGAGACGTTCACAGTGCCCACATGTGAAGGCAGACAGCAGGAGCAGCTCCACCTGGACGGAGACTTCTCGTGCTCTGCCGAGTTCTTCGTCACCATCGCCGTCTTCGCCTTCCTCTACTCGCTGTTTGCCACCGTGGTCTACATCTTCTATCAGAATAAGTACAGAGAGAACAACCGTGGCCCTTTTATTGTAAGCACGAACAAACGATTCCTGTTTAATATGTGCGTCATATCAAGACAGAAGACATGTCTTGAAGAATGTATGAAAAAAACATCTTCAGAGTGATGTCAGGTGGCTGAGAAGTGCAAAACAGAATAGCAAAACCAAAAAAATTTAATAAAATAATCAAAATAATCAGTGGCAGATGTCTCTTCCATCTGTGGGTAAATTTGTAGGTTTGTCTGAATTGTCGTTGTGTTTTTGGATTTGTTATTTTGTTTTTTGAATTTCTTTACAGTTTTGTTGTTTTCTTTTTGGATTGGTTCTTTTGTTTTGCACTTCTCACCACTGTACTGATGCCACGTAGCCTGATATGTAGCAGAATAAATATTATATGATAACAGCATGTCTTGAAATGTTTAATTTCAGCAATTTGATTAAAATACATTATTATTTTTATTTATTTATTTATATGACCCAGCCTACTCCCTGTTATCACTTATAGCATAGCACAAATAAGAAAAGGTAATTATTCCCTCAACATAAATGAACTTGTACAGCAAAACACCTTTAATTCGTTCTGGAGGCGAGTTCTGGAGGCGAAAACTTATATTGCGATACAAATTTTCCCATAAGAAATAATGTAAATGCGGATAATCCGTTCCAACCACAAAAATATTACCAATATTACAAAAAAAAAACACACGGATAATCACATAGCTTTTGAACGCTTTGTATTGTGTGTTGACTCTTTCAAAAATGAATTTGCTGATGCAAATTTCTTACTAAAATTCGTTTTGAATGCGAAAATAAGGGAAGGCATTCTGTAGTGCCACTGTAGTGTATATATATTTATATAATCCTCAATATAATTATTATTAATATTAATAATTAGAGATTATGTGGAGCATTAGCTGTACACATAAGTCCACATGCAGGCTTTACCATATGAAACAATAACATATTAGAAGTTGAGCCACTGTTAAAGAAAATTTATTAAAATTGACACCTTCTTTTTATTATAATAATAATAATAAATAATATTATTAATGATTAAACATTAAAAGATTTGCCACCGGATTAACAGCTAATTAGTTCAGTGTTTAACCTGTGTCTGGTTTAAAACTGGTTCCTCATTAGTGCGATGTGTGTGTGTGTGTGTGTACTTGAACAATAATCTCCTAGGAGACCCATCCAGGTTTCTCTTAAAAACATCTCCTGTAGTGAAGTGGAATAATCAGACAGGGCTTTCTTGTACTCATTTGTATTACCAGGCATTCTCATTATACACCTACGACGTGTGAGAATGGAGGAGAATGTAGCGGCATTGAATGCAAGAGCTAAGCATGAAGTAAAGCAAAGCCTATACCGAGTTTATACCGTGAACAACGTTGACTTAAATCCAGATGTGTTTGCGCAGGACTTCATAGTGACAGTGGTCTTCTCCTTCATGTGGCTGGTGGGATCGTCTGCTTGGGCCAAAGCTCTGTCGGACGTGAAGGTGGCGACCGACCCTGATGAAGTGTTTCTGCTCATGTCTGCGTGTAAAGTGCAGACCAACAAGTGCAGCTCGGTGTACGGGCCGATCTGGTCCGGCCTCAACACCTCTGTGGTATCACTTCATTTTCTCTTAGACCTGTGTGATGGCGATGCTGTTTCTCTGTTATTTTTGGTAACATATCTAGGAGAAATAGAATTTTCTATTTTACAGAGGTAGATTAAAGTCACACATGTGGTTAGGAATGACTTACTTAAGGGTTGAAATGAAAACGCTTCTATTTTGCATTTTTTTATCATTTAATACAACAATTTTTGGTACAAATTATGTAACTGACAATGGCACAGTGGCGTAGTGGTTAGCACTGTCGCCTTCCACCTCCAGGGTCTAGGTTGGATTCCCGTCTCAGGATCTTTGTCCACAGAGTTTGCATGTTCTCCCTGTGCTTGGTGGGTTTCATCCACATGCTCCGGTTTCCTCCCACAGTAAAAGACATGCAGATTAGGCTAACTGGTGGTCCCAAATTGCTCATAGTGTGTGAATAAGTGTGTGTGTGCCCGAAGATGGATTGGCACCCCATCCAGGGTGTACCCCGCCTCGTACCCGAAGTCTCCTGGGATAGGCTCTTTTTAACTCTTTTGCTTTAATGAAAAGTCACGGACTCCATATGTTTTTACTGAAATCCGATCACGTGCTTCAGCATAAAAGATTAGACATGAAGAAAGTCTGACCTTTTTGTGCGAAGAAGTTAACCTGGTCAATATCGCACACCAAGTAAGTAATGCAGAATATTGGATTTTTAATATTCAAGAGAACGAACACTGCCTTTCTTTTCTTAAATATGATCAGTAAAACCTCTTCAAGGTTGATTTAACACTTTCGGAGTTTAACTGGACACATATAACCACTACTGAGTGTTCATTTAACACTGGGGAATTTGCTGTGTAGGTTAAAACCCTAAAACCCCTCTGATTATGTCCAATTTTAATCATTTTCTTTTCTTAATTTTAATATTCTTAACTTGTTTCTACACCTTCGGTCTGTTTCTTGATATACTTCTTGGATCATCATATCAGTAAATCTGAGCTGCTTTTTAAATGCACATAAGTGATCTGTAATATTAAGTCACACATGTTAGTTTTATTGCTATGGCCTATAGAGTGCAGAAGGTAAAATGTATCATATCTCATATATCAATTTCTGCAAGAATCGGTTGATATGTACTTTATCGTCCTGTTCCTTCCGCAGAACTGACTACAGTTTAGTCCTAAACATTGCTTTAAAGCACTTTAATGAGCACTATCCACTTGGATACTCCAGTTGTGATTGAAATACATGCTTTTTTTTTCGCTATAAAAACACACAGCAGGGAAATCCTGATGTCAAAATAAGGCTGAAGGTTCCCTTTTTCTTACTATGTCAGATAATCCTCATTTAAATATTCCAAAAAGTAGGATTTCATTGAAGACCTCCGAGGTCCTCCTCGTGAACAAACTCGGCCGTATCTTAGGAACCGACCTGATAGAGTATTAAACCTGGTAACAAAAACAGAGCTTGTTGAACTCAGAATCTGAAAACTCAAATCACCCAGAATCCGACTCAATACCTGATTAGATGTGACGGGTTACAAATTATTACTGAGATGAAACTATTTCTGAGCAATGTACTGTTAATAACCTTTAGAATAGCTGTTTTGTAATAGCATTAAAAGTAACTGAACTGTTCTTTTTGTGACTACAGACACATTAAACTCTACTGTATACAGTAAATGATAGTAATTGCACTGAGCATGTTACAGAATGATTAATTAAAAAAAAAAAGTAATCTTATAGTACATTATAAATTCAATTTAAATTCCAGTTGAAAAATAAATAAGGAGTCACACATTTGTTTCACTCTGATTTGTAGGTGTTCGGCTACCTGAACTTTGTCCTCTGGGCCGGAAACATCTGGTTTGTGTTCAAAGAGACTGGCTGGCATAAGGGTGGCGCAGCCCGATACCCGACACCGGCTCCTGAAAAACACACCACCGCCTTTAACCAGCAACCGTACAACCAGCAAAACTACAACCAGGGCACCTTCAACCAATCAGGAGCAAGTTTCGGAGGAACCGGAGGCTTCGGTCAATCAGACTACAGCCAGGTGGGGAGTTACACCTCAAGCGGGCCCATGCCCTACTGACCACACACACCAATTTATCATCCGATTACATAACAGCTTGTCACATGGGGCGGGAATCATTTCAAGGCTGAGGATCCGGTACTGTTAAATGCTCTTGTTTTAGGATATAAACATGGTACATTAAGATGTATTCACTATCCAAATCTATCCACAGAAGTTGTTGTTGTTGTTGTTTTTGGCTTTTAAAATTGCTCATGAAAGTATTTTTTATTTATTTTAAAGTATAAAACCTATAATGGTAAACAGTTGAAAAAGGATTTGTCTAGAACTCTTGAACAGAGGGTTTTTTTTTCCTGTCACAACGGCGTTTAAATGAAACCCTTAATTATCCATAGGAACAAAGAAACAACAACCAACAACCCAGTGTATATTTCTGTACCCTTTTCAGTTTTCTATATTGTTCCGGCTTGATGCATGAAGATGTGCCGCAAAAGGTTCTGTACAAAAAAACAAAGCCAGCAAATGTAACGCAAAGCAGAAATTTTTTTTATCATTTTGCTTAAATTAGGTTTTAATTAACCTGTAAATTCCATACAGTACATGTATATATGGAGTCTAGTGGAGTCTTCTTGCTGTTGATGGCTTTACTCTTTTTTCCTGGTTTTTGTACCTTATGCAATGTTTTTTGTCCTAAATGGATCTTGTTTAATGAAAATTAGATAATTAGATAATAAGATAATTGCAAAGCATGGCATTAAAAAAAAGAGAGAAATGTATTATTTATTATACAGATCAAATACGCTGCGCGCTCTAATGTGTAACTTTTTTTTTGTCTGTATTTTTTTGTTGTAATTAATCACACTGTGAATGGTGCCGCATGTGCATTTTGAGTAATGCTAATAAAGATTGTGTACAGAGTCCGAGTCAGACAGTCTTCTTATAGAAATGTACGTTTGTTTATTAATTATTATAGAATTCTAATATTGAGAATATTTAAAAGTAAGAGCAGGATAGTATGATGAAGACATTTATAGTAATGTCACATGCAAACTAATATCACTAGCATTTGGACACAAATATATGCTGTTTAACTTAGTTTATATATCATGAGGGGTGTTCAAGTTAAACCGGGACTTGTGAATAAAGTTTGGGTAAATGAAGGGTGAAAATCGATTGACATTTACAGAAGACTTCATGTTATTCAAGCAAAGGTAAAACACAAAAATAAGTGCATTAGTGTAGCAGGGAAATACATAGAGAGATAAAGGAGTGTTTACTCTCCTAACTGTGTTCTGTTGTTCTACAAAATCAAAAGTCCTGTTTTGACTTGAACGCTTTTCCTTATTTTTATATATATATATATATATATATATATATATATATATATAATGTATATAAAGTTTATATAGTGTATGTCGTAATTTCTTTCAAGTTTCAATGCTTCCAATACTTGCGGATCTGAAGGACTTTTTGTAGCCATTTATAATAATTTAATGTAGAGGAAGATGTTTTAGTCATTTACTCACCAGCCTCTTTTTTCTGTCTATGAAAATAATTTTTAAATATAAATACAAAAATTAAGGTTGTCATGGTAACAAGAAGCCCACAATTCCCTGGAGACTTCCTTGTGGTGGTAAATACTGTTTTTCCGCTTTAATTCTGACACTGGAGACTCCTTCCTAAAAAAAAATGATGTGAAAAAAAAAGTGTGTATAAATCTGTAAAATTACTCAAAACCATGGGACCAATAAAAATCGTCCATTCAACAGCGTGCTAAAAATGTAAATAACAGTTTGTTTATTATCTGTAGAGCATAACCTGATTAGGAACTGTTCTGAATTTTAAATGAATTTCTGTTGTATATAAACCTGACGTCCCCTCCGCCCCACTCTTTAAGCCAAACTTAAACAAATCTAAACTTTTAACATACATCTTTTCTCGTAGAGTGTTCTCTCCAGCAGGAGACCTGTGTTCAGTTTTCCACCTCCACACTGGAGGTTGAGCTAAGCACCCTGGGCAGTTATTGACTGTTGTGCCTCCACACAGCTTTCACATTTATTTTCTCATTCAATTCCATACTGCGAGCTGGATAACACCTCCACATTTAACTCTCTGCTATTCTCTAAACCAAAATGAAAATCACTCTTTCAACGATATCTTTACATTTCATAAATTGGAGGACCCGAAAACAGTCTCAGAAAAATTGCTGTCTGTCTGTCTGTACGTCCAGATTTTGTCACAGCAACATGCAAAAACTATCCGGACAGAATTTACTCAAGATATCTGCCTGAAGTTTAACCTGCACCAAAAGTGAAATCAAAATGTTGAGTAAAAGCGATGTAATGAACAGTTATGTGTCGGATTTAATAATCTACTTTAAAATAAGCAACTAATGCGCTACTTGCTCAATGTAAACAAACACCTGCACCTATAGATATTAATTAGAAAAGATAAACGGGATCAGTTCACATTTTCACTACTGAATACAACTTAGTGTAAATAAGGCACAAGATACTCAACTCTTTAACATTTTATTTCATTTTATTTTATTTTTATTTTCTAGTGTGAAATAATGTAAATCTGCCATAATGCTAGTTTTATGCTAACATCTCCTGTTTGCAGAGGTCACTGACCGTCTAATATAAGTCATTTTGGATTAATTTAAAAACAAGAAGTCAGTGAGTCATTAATCAAGATACAACCACTAAATTAGTGATTATTTTTTAACTCAACACCAGGGTAATTGGTTTTTGTGGCAAACAAATCATCAGCCACATCACCATGACTAGCCTACTTTGCTAACGTCTATTCTGTAGTGTAGTGTGGTATATCTCTCATAAATAAATGATTAAGATAAAGATTTTCAACAAATAGTCTGATGTTGTGGGGAATAAATGGGTTTCAGTGAGTAGATCTTGGATAAGTGCTCTTACTTAGGAACACTTTTTACCCAGCTGTCAAAGCAAATAGGACAGGTGGCGTGGACGATCAGGACGCCGTGTCCTGACCACAGTGTGCGCATGCTGGCTTTAAAGTTCTGACCAAAATCTTATTGAGCACAGCATTCTCTCCTGATGGTGCTGTTACCATAGCGACAGGGGAGGAGATGTGGAACGGCACGCTGTCCACTAGTTCTTTCCCGCTCGTAGTGCAGAGAGCAGGGCATCTTGACTTTTATTGAGTGAGAGTAAAAAGAGCTGCGAGTTCTATTGTGCAGGAAAACAACGGGAGATGCAAGAAGTCACAGGGATAGCAAGGGTGACGGAAAAGATGGTCTGATATTAGAACTGTGGAAAGGAGAGTTTAAGAGAAGACTAGATATGATGTCAGCTTTAACATGGACATGGATATATACAGTATACTATATATTTTTTTATTCTTCAGTTCGTCAGGCAAGGGGAACTTTTAGGTAGTAAAGAAATTAAATATCGAAAAAACAACTTTAAAGAACCTCATTATCTAAGAGTTACGAGGAGCGTTCAAGTCAAACTGGGACTATCGACTATCAAATCACACAGGAAAACACTTGATGGAGTAAAAGCAGTGACTTATAACTTTGTGTTACAATGCACCACACCATTGTTGATTGTTTGTGTCCAAATGTGTTTTATTTCTTACTACGTTTAAGAAATATGTAGGTTCATATAAATAAAGACAAGCGTTCAAGTCAAAGCAGGACTTCTGATTTTGCAGAACAGAACCCAGTTATGAGAGTTTTAAAAAATCCTTTATGTCTTTATATAACCCCCTGCTACATTAATGCACTTATCCCAGTGTCTTATTAGGGCTTGGATACCATCAAGGTAGAAAGTCTCAGAGCCATGATCATCCAGCCTGCTTCATGTCTGAAACGCTGGCCTCCCAGGAACTTGTTTAATGACCCAAAAATGTGGAAATGGCTTAAAATGATTGTGTGTACAGATCCCACCCTTAGTTTTATGCCTTCATTCACAAGGAAAGTCCCGGTTTGACTTAAACGCCTCTCATAATATGAGAAATCTAATCAATCTTTCAACCTTGCTCTTTAGGAGAATAGAACCCTCATAAATCTGCAGGAATACTTTGGAAGAACCTTTTTCATTCCAAAAAAATTACCTTCACCCTAAATTGTTTTAATTGAATTATGTTTAATGTCTACTCAGCAGTTTAAACAATTTGTAGATTTTTTTTTTCTCAGAACAAAAAGTCACAGTCAACATTGTTATAGAAAGTGTCCATTAATTGTCCTCACTGAGAAATATAAATGTAGGAAAAAAACAATGCAGCACTTCTGGCCTCAGTGCCTTGTGACATTCCCAGTCTATTATTTAATTATTGCCTGACATTCTGTCCTTATGACATTAAATCCCAAATCCAGGTCTGGAGAGTGTAAGAACATGGACTGAGCTGTCTGAGTGACGTTTGCTTTTAGACGCATGAGACAAAGTTCCCAGTGTCTGTCCGTCCAGCTTGGGCCTGACTCATCAGGTTGTCATGTCCGTCTCTCCACATGACCCTGAGAATCGCTTTCTGTCTCCTGGTGGAAAGAAGGGTATTTAGCTGTCGCAGAGACTCCTGAAGGTTAAGGAAAAGTCCCTAAAAGTCCAATAGTGGACATTGGGACATTGCACACAAGCCTGGCCTACACCTAAGCTTCCATCTAGCACCATTAAGGGATTTATTTCCGTTTTAAGTTTCTGGAGAAACTTTAAAATCATTTCTTCAGCAATCTTGAACACAAGGTTACCCTAAAAAAGAAAGCTCCAAGTTGGACCCCATGTTTGTAAAGATAAGAACTGTTCTAAATAAACTCTTGAGGAAGCTTTTTTCCAAGATTGTAGAACGGGGCTAAAGTGATAACACACTGGCTAGTCTGTTCCCCCTAGCCACTACCTAAAAATGTGAAATAATACCAAAAACTCTGCAGATGCAATCGTACCTATTGAACCTTTACTTTTATAAGTAAAGACTGTTACTGCAATAGTGCATATGTAAAATGTTTTGTGGTTTTGCATTTCGTGTTTATGAATCGTCTTGTTGCTAGACACCCAAAACATCAAACATCTGGGTTGTTCGACTACATTTGTGTTAAGGTTGAAATTCCGTAACCCGATTCTTTTCAGTGTGCTGCTCGAACCGGATTTGGCCTCGCTTGTCAGATTTGATAAAAGCCTCCACCAGATGAGAGGATGCAAACGTAACACGGTGTGACAGATGCAGTAATCAGTGTCACATGCGGGTATGCAGGTGACATGACAGCAGACCCGCGCATAGACCCTCGTGTCTCTGGAGAACAACACAAGCCGCAACAAAGAGTAAGTTTGTCAAGATTTAGTTAGAAATAAAATAGGCTGAAAGCATTAAAGCACATTGGACACCCACTTGTCGATCTGCTTCCATTATAAACTAGTCCTACACACTTGCGCCGTGGGCGATTAGACGTATACCCTTAAACAAACCTTAAGCATCACTGTTTAAGAGCCGATAAATGTGAAAGGTCTTAACTCCATTACTGAACGGCTGAGGATTGATTGCTTTAGACTAAACAAACAGACTCGGGTGTGGAAAAGTGACCTGAAGTGACCTGTGCAACAGACTTTTAAGACACTGAGCAGGACATACTGACACATAACCTTAGATACAGTTCTGAAAGTGCAAAAGTCTTGATCCCCCCCAACATTTATTTGTATTAAATTAAGCGATAAATGTGAAGGTAAAGAAATGGTATCAAATGTTAGACCGTGAAAGACTGCACAGAATACAATTAAAAAAAAAATGTTTTTATGTAAGCAGCGAGCTCATTTCCCCTCTCATCTGTTCCAACCACTCAGCATTCAGCATCAGCAGTGTACTAATCACCATCTGATCATCTGTCACCATCTGCACCTGTTTTTCATGGCTTATGTTGTTTTTTTTTATGCTTAAATGATTCGTAGGTCACTGTGTGCCTTAACTGGACTGAAAATGAGAGCCAAATACTTGCAAACAAAAAAAGGCCTTAAGGAAGCCTGGAGAACTATTTCCTAAGACTACATTAAAAATACCAGAAAGTCTGGCCCTTTGGAAGCAACATATGAAAAACAGCACTATTTCTTTGGCTCTTAAACTACTAACGCATGCTCATGTGTTTTGGCTCACTCTAGAGTGCTGATGTAAACAGGAAGTCAGTCTTAATCTCAGGAATGCATTTATGTACCTACATTAAAATTTATAAGCAATAAGACATGAATCAGGATCTTGCCAATGCGTGTGGCCTTCAACTTCACCCATCTTAAACATTTTATTACAATATCAAATAAAACAGATCAAGCGTTAACTTTCACTATTCCACAGGTTACTTGGCCCCCTAAATCACCCCATTAATTCAACTGATGTTAATTAATTACGTGATGAATGAAGTCCCAGGTATTCCTGAGAACCGTTTCTCTTATTGTACACTACCGTTCAAAAGTTTGGGGTCACTTGCAAATTTCTTTGTTTTTGTTTAGTGATTTATTTTCTACATTCTACAACAATACCGGGGATTTCAAAACTATAAAATAACACATATGGGATTAGGTAATTACGTAACAAGAAGAAAACCAACAGTTAGTTGTTATTTTAAGACACAGAGGTCAGCCTTTCTGTAATAGTTCTTGCAAGAACAGTATTGTCGAGTGCATTCGCAAAATCCGTCAAGCACCATAATGAAACTGGCTCTCATGAAGGCCGTCCCAGGAGGGCGAGACCAAAACCTACCTCTGCCGCAGGCGAGAAGTTCATTTAGAGTTATCAGCCTGAAAAATGACCAATTAACAGCACCTCAGATTAGAGGCCATATGAAGTCTTTACAGAGCAGAACTATAAGACATCTCACCATTAACTGTTCAAAGGAGATTAATGCATTATTTGGATGCCTTCAGCATTCCTTTACAATGTAGAAAGAAATAAAAAATTAGGAACAATCATGGAGTTAGAAAGTGACCCCAAACTTTTGAACGTTAGGGATTATCAACAGAAGTGGCATAAGAGATGTCACGTCGTCTGTCTCAGCCTTGAGAAATTGTCTTTAAGTGCATGACAGCAGCACCATCTCCTGGGCTGGAGCATCATTACATGCTGTACATTAAACAAAAAGATACAGAAGCCAAAAGGATCATGAAAAAAGTTGCTTTTATTACAGTGAATTGTCACATTTTATTTTAAAAAAACTGTGAACTAGGGGGGAAAAAAACTGTGTGTGTGTGTGTGTGTGTGTGTGTGTTGGGGGGGGGGGGTGAAATGGGGACTAATCTCCGTTCTCCATTGGGCTTTCTTGGGACGTTTCATCACTCTCCATCTTCTCATCATCTGCCAAAAAAAAAGAGAGAAAAAAAAAAAATCTGATGATTAAAATGCAGGACGTAGGAAACAACCGGAATACGAGTTGCTAATTGAGCTATGAAAACTTAATGAAACCAGCAAGTCTATCACAGTTTAAGATTTAAATGTTCAGTGTTGCATCTAGATATTCAAGAAAAAAAAAAAACAGATCTTCAAACAATCTCCTTTTAAATCAGCGTCCATCTTAGTGGTTCCACAGAAGTTTTGACTCACTTTTAAGAGTCTGCTGAAGCTCCTGAATGGTACTGAGGAGGACATGGAACTGTTTCTTACGCAGCTCCAACTAAAAGGGGAAAAGAGAAGCTGAACATTAGGGATGATTTTTATTTTATTTTGGGGTGTCTGAAAAAGTAAAGCGAATTTTAAAAGACCAGGAAGAAGAGACTTACCTTATCTTCTACGTTCTCTTTGATTTGTGAAAGGTGCTGAAGTTCTTTGTCCAGCGCTTCAAGCTGCCTGCGATGACAGAATCATACTTCATCATGAGTTCCTATCAAACTCTGAAGAGCTGATTAAAATATCATTACGTCATTGGGTCTAGGGGTTTAATTAAAGAAATTATACTCACTGCATCGTTTCATGTCTGTCTGGGTGTTGCTGGATGACTTTCGCTAAAGCATCATACTCTTTAAAAAAAAAAAAAATTATATTAAATACAGTATATTTAATAGAAAAATAAACTGCTTTTTGTGCCCTTCATAAGGTTCCTACAGTTTGGGAGACATAATGGCGTTTCAGCACTGGGTGCACCCTCAGACCACAAAAACGAATCATTGCATGCTGCTCTCCTCTCAGCACATGCTCCCACTGTCTGTGTTTTGCTCCCACTGTCTGCCACTGTCTGTGTTTTGCTCCCACTGTCTGCCACTGTCTGTGTTTTGCTCCCACTGTCTGCCACTGTCTGTGTTTTGCTCCCACTGTCTGCCACTGTCTGTGTTTTGCTCCCACTGTCTGCCACTGTCTGTGTTTTGCTCCCACTGTCTGCCACTGTCTGTGTTTTGCTCCCACTGTCTGCCACTGTCTGTGTTTTGCTCCCACTGTCTGCCACTGTCTGTGTTTTGCTCCCACTGTCTGTGTTTTGCTCCCACTGTCTGTGTTTTGCTCCCACTGTCTGTGTTTTGCTCCCACTGTCTGTGTTTTGCTCCCACTGTCTGTGTTTTGCTCCCACTGTCTGTGTTTTGCTCCCACTGCTGTAACAAATGATCTGATGTAACACGTTCACATCTGCACAGCAGTGACTGGGGACAGTAGACTTGAACGAAAAGCACTGGCTAACAGACGTTTTAAACACACACACATACATACATATATATATATATATATATATATATATATATATATATATATATATATATATATATAGAGAGAGAGAGAGAGAGAGAGAGAGAGAGAGAGAGAGAGAAAAGAAATGGCCATACCTTGGCGGTTCTTTCGTACTCTTTTTGCTCTCTGGATCTCTTTTTTGCACTCTGCGATTTTCTCATGCGCGGCTGAGATGCTTTGCTCTGCATTAAGGAAACAGACCAGACATGAGTTCAAACCTCAAGGTGCTTTAATTCTATCAAACTTTAAGAGGGAACTGTTGTTTAAACTCCTACACACTCCTATATTTAACTGCTCTGAATTGCTTTTTAAAGATCCTTTAAAGAGTCATCAGATACCGGACCTGCTCCTATAGATAATGCAGATTTTGACCTGAGGAACAAAAGAAGCCTCATGAATATTCATTTTCAGCTTTCTGTAATCAATATGGTTAAAACAAGGGAGGTTTTTGCTTTTGTTTGCTGTTTTATTTTTCAGTGGTCTCATATGGTTAAGGAGTATTTATGCAAGTTATTTTGAGTTGAGGATTATTTAGGAAGAATCACATCAATAATGGAGAAATGTTTATGCTGACATGAAGTCTGGTGAGAAGACAAACAGAAAAGAAAGAAAGCTGACTGGACTGGCTATGTTTGTTAAAAAAAAAAAAAAAAAAAAAAAGGAAAATGATCTTTACTCCAAGCTTTAGGTTCTTTGTCTAATGAGACGTTGTATAAAGGTAAATCCATGTTCAAGTTTTTTTTTTGTTAGTTTTTTTCTCTCGCAAAAACAGTAACTGAAGGTAGGAACTAAAGCTGTGAGAGGGGAAACTAAAAAAAATTCACACTGGAGGATTTTTCCAAATGGCTGATTGCCACTTTAAGGCATTAGATTTAATTTGCACAGAATTCACACTTGTCTCAAATTGGGACATCCCGCCCTTACCGATGTCTTCGTAGATCTTTTCATAGTTCTCCATCTCCTTCAGGTTCATGTCATACACCAAGAGCGTCTTTCCCATCGAGAACTCGCACTGCGACAAGCTTCCCAGCATCCTCTGGTACTGAGCAAATCTGTAGGGGGGGAAAAAAAGAAAGAGAAATGAGAACACAAGATTTGGTTCCTTGTGGAGTCTGGTTAAAACTGAATTTAACTTTTTATTAACTGAATAGAAGAAACAAATAACTAATCTGTAACAAGCTCTAAAAGCCGAGTTCTGGATTTAGTCACCCTTCTTCCGGCGTCACATTTGAGTGGCACCACTTGATGAAGCTTTTCAGAAGGACGTTGATGCGTCTGTCGTCTCCCGCTCCGTCACCATCGATAAGCAGCCGTTTACGAATGACCTCATCTGGAACAGAGACAGGCACACGATAAGCTTAAGCAAGATGCGACACAGGTGGAGGACTTAGTATATGATTACTATCAACACATGATATTAGAGCAAAAAAGGTGGATTTCCTTTTTTTTTTACACCATGAAACTATATAGGTAGTGGGTGTGTAAACTTTTAAACTGCACATTAAGTTGTAATAACTGTGTTCTTAATTTCTAATTGTTTAAAATTCCACTTCTTTGCTTTCCTGGAAGCTATAAAGTGATAAACCGTGGGCTGTATCCAAAATCACTCCGATTTTTATAATAGGCGCACTAGATAAACAATAGGCCCAGTTATGTCTCGACACTGTAGGAACCCTATGGAGGCCACAAGGAGCGGTTTGTTATTCGCCACATTAATAGACTTACAGGCTAACTCTTAGTACTAAGCATAAACGTTACACGATAGCTTATAATCAAGTTAAAGGGGTTGAAGTTAACTTAGATATTTTTACTATTCTATTTTAATTACTATTCCCATATCCGCTTGAGAATTATTTTAGATGTATTACTATAAAGTCAGTAATAACCAAGCTAGCTATGTAGCTTCAGCTCTGCTAATCTGTTAGCTAAACACCTAGCGATGGTCTTCAACATCTATACACCTCTGTAAATCTACAGTGTTTTGAGTTAACGTTTGAGTTACATATTTTTTTAATACAAATAATAATTTTCCGTAAACATAACATAAACCGGGTCTTACCATCAGTTATGGTGCCCATTTGTTCCTCTGTGTGTATTGAGGGTTTTCGATAAAACTTTATTGAAACCCACGGGAGGAACAAAGTAATACTCACTGTTTAAAACATAGCGCCCTCTGTGGACGCATCCTTTATTGCACTTAATGCTAAATTAATTTACACTGTTAGTTTTTGACTAGCGTAATTCTGAAGAGTTTGTAGAAATAGTTAAAAGTTTAAAGCTAAAAGTGAGCAAATCAGCTTTAATGTAATCAGTGATATTATTATTTATTATATATTTCAGGTTAAAGCCCATGTACACGTCTGTCTGTCTTTTTTTGTATTAATTAGCTGTAAGTTCTGTTGTACAGCAGACCTCACGGCTAATAAATACAAAAAAAAAAATCCCATTCTGTAAGGTTGAGTATCTTACACCTTGTTTACGCTAAATTGTACTTCTTTCATCGTCAGCCAAATACACTCCCTGTTCAGTAATCGGAGAGTAAATCACAGATGAGAAATGGAAAAAGTAGATCGGATAAAGATGAAGTTTTGTCTTAAAACGCCTCCAGCGTGTTAAAATTCACTTATACCACTTCAGCGCTGTTATTTCAGCCAAAGTGAAAATATGAACTAATCCCAGTAAAAATATTCAGTTTAGATTTTCCAATTAATATCCATTGGTGCAGGTGTTATTTTACATTGAGCAAGAAGCGCATTAGTAGATTATTTTAAAGTAGATTATTAAATTCGGCACATAACTTTTCATTACATCGCTTTTACTCAACATGTTGATTTCACTTATGGTGCAGGTCAAACTTCAGGCACATATCTAAGTACTGCAAAAAGTTTTATTAAATTCTGTCCAGCGGTCGTTTTAAGACGCACCCAAATTTTGACGCATACACACACAGTGCGCTGTTAAAAAACTTGTGGTTTATAATCTGGCACATAGGTGCTCACAACTTTACTTTTACCTAACATTTTTATTTCATTCATGGTGCAGATTTAACTTAATACCCAAGTATTGTCAACGGTCAATTTTTCTTCAGCCAGTTTTGCATGATGCTGTGACAAAATCTGCCTGGACAGACATAAAGACGTACAGACAGAACATTTTCTGAGACTGGTTTCTGGTCCTCCAATGTATGAAACATAAAGATCATTAAATGAGGGAGTTCTGACCAATGTACAGACAAAATAATTATTTTATTTAAACAGGAAGGAAACTCTGACTCTATTACAGTCTCGGTGCATTGTGCCTAATATCTATTCATTTCCATACATTTTTCATTTCACATAATTTATATTAAAATAACAATTTGAATATTTGGTAGCTACTTATCATCTTGAAACATGAGAAAAAAGAACAAGCAGTTTATATATATACACTATATATATATATATATATATATATATATATATATTATCACTCACTCACTCACTCACTTATTATCTATACTGCTTTAATCCTCCTGTTACCTTTGAATTTACTAGCTACTTACTTTTATCCTTGGGATGACACCAGCAATTTGAACCTCAAGAAAATTTTCATAATTAAAATTGTTACCCAAGTTTATGTATAAACGTCACTAAATATGAAGCAAATAAAAATTATGTCAATCATTTATTTTGAGACTTTAAAAATTGAATAGGGTCAAAATGACCCCAAAGATAATAGGAGGGTTAACCTGTCTTCAGGGTCGCGGGGGGCCTGGAACCTATCCCAGGACACTTAGAGCACGAGGCAGGGTACTCCCTGGAAAGAGTGCCAATCTATCACAGGGCACACACTCACCCTCTCACACACTACGGGCAATGTAGGAACACCAGTTAGCCTAATCTGTCTTTGGACTGAGGGAGGAAACTGGAGTACCTGAAGGAAACTCACCAAGCACAGGGAGAACATGCAAACTCCAAACACAGTGTCCGAGGCAGGAACCCTTTGGGTGCTAACCACTACACCACCATTCCGCTTGCTTTGGGTTTCATGGGTAAAAATTCAAGAATAATAAGTCATCAAAGAAGTGAAACTGATGGATCATTGAATATACTAATAAAATCAACATGTTCTTTAAACATAAATGGGATCCTATTAACGCTCTTGTTACTTACTTATTTTATAAATTCTTAAAAAATACATCATGATATTTATTTATTTGTTCTGTCTAGTGACTTACTTTAAGTATATAGTGAATATATTGCATGAAATAAAATAATAAAAATGTGATGTTTACTTGCTGGTCTGCTTGCATGTATTTTGTGATCTATCTATCTATCTATCATTTCCCTGCCATTTATTAATTCCTTTATCTATTTAAATTTGCTTCTTATTTATTTTTTGTTTATTTGTTTCCGATTTATTATTTATTTATTCATGTATTTATTTACTTACATTTATTTTATTATTTAGTTCGTTGCGTAGCTGTATATTTCTTCATTTCCTGTTTATTTGTTTACTTCCTGTTTATCTGAAACTATTTGTTAGTCTCCTATTTGTTTGCTGTTCTTGTTTGCTCGTTCACTTTCCCCCGCGTCAGGATTGGTCAGCTGACGGTCCAATCAGCGTGCTGTTTGTGAGTTCGAACTCCCCGCCGGCCAATCACCGCGCGCGATTTGAGTTTAGCCGGATTACGGGTAGGAGCTGTAAGCACGCCTGTTCCCGGTTGACAGGCGGACAGCGGCGGCGGAGCGATGAGCGGCGTGGTGCGCATGCGCGCTGGCTGATGTGACGCGCTCGGTCCCAGAATGCTGCCTGGTAAACAGACATGGAAGCACCTGGTGAAGACCTCCAGAGTCCCTGAGCACCGCGCCGCCGCTCCGCGTTCCTCCTCCAGCATCGTTCTGTGTCTCCTCTAACGGCTATACACATCAGCTTGCTCTCGAAGCCTGGCTCGGATCTCTGAGCTCCGGGACAGTAGGTAAGAGAACAAAGATGACAGCGGCGTTAGCTGCTAATGGCTGTTCTGCTTCTCGACAGGGGCAGTTTGGATGCTAGCGATGCTAACGCTGGGCTGCAAATGGCTTCGGTTAGCACCGCGGAAGCTAACCGCACCGCGGAGAGTCGGGGTTTCATGCTAACAGGCTAACGGTGCAGTTAGCAGAGAAGCTAACCTGCTGCTAGCGCCCCCACCCCCCTTTCCCGCTCCTCCTCCTCCTCAAACGGCAGAAACATTTTATTTTGGTGACGTAATTCTTGTCTAAGTTTAAATCTTATTGGCTTTTAACGGCGTGATTTTCCACGTGACACTGTCTGACATTCCCTCAGTTCAATCCCTTCACTTTTCTGCTTTCTTGTTTTGTGTTTCGCCATGTTTTTTTTGTTGTTGTTGTTGCTTTCACTCTGTCCAAGTGCACTTGTTCTAGGGAAGTGACTAGAGCAGGCCTCTGAATGAATGGAGGAATGACAGCTGACCAACAGGGACAAAAACAAACTCTTAGAAATGATGTTTAAAGCAAAAGCAACAACTTATTTGTATGTGAAAAGGTTTCACAGATGAACAATGTAAAGAATTTATACTGAGAAACTACTTGGTTTACCCACACAATTTCCATTTTTATATACTTTGTTGTTGTTTCGTTCTCTATTCAGACACAATTCATATGTATTCAACATTTATATATGTATCAATAACATGATAATTATGATGTTCATCTTATCATTATTGCTCTTGAATATGTAACTGTAAAATGAAATTCCTGCGTTTTACTCCAAATTATGGCGTTTAGGACATTATGCAGAAAATCAAGTGCGCTATTCTAAACAGCAGGTAGTGATCCTAGATTCAGCTCATACGTCTGCAATGGCTCCTTTAAACAGACTTTTATATTATTACGACTTACAGTCAGGCTTTTTAATCATAACATTTGATCAGAGATATTCTATGTAGACGTATATCATTAAATCACACAGTACCAGTCAAAAGTTTGGACACAAGTTTTATAGATTTATTTTCTACATTCCATAACATTACTTTTTTTTTGCATTATGTAATTAAGAAACAATACCAACAACAACAACACCAGTCTGTTGTTATTTTAAGACATGAAGGTCAGCTGTTCTGGAACAGTTCTTTCCAGAAAAGTATTGTCAAGTGCATTTGCAAAACCCATCAAGCGGCATGATGAAACTGGCTCTCATGGATGAAGACCTTCCCAGAAAAGCAAGACCAAAACTTACGTCTGCTGCAAGTTCAAACTTTTGACTGGAAGAGTGTGTGTGTGTGTGTGTGTGTGTGTGTATACCGATCAACCATAACATTAACACAACTGCCAGGTAACCTAAACAATTTTGGTCAAGCTGCTGACAGGATCATGGACATCCAAGGCTCAGCTTACCCATGTGGACCAAAGGACAGTCTGAATGGTCCAATCCCACAAAAAAGCCAGTGCAGCAGACACTGAAAATGAAAAAAAAAAAAAGGTGCTTTTGATAGAAAGGCACCAGAACACCCACTGTGCACCACAGACCACTGTGCATGGGGAACAGTAGGCAAAGAGTCTAAGGCTGCCAAATCGGGCTGCAAACTCCAAAGATCCATTTTTGATCCATGGACGCTGTAACCAGCAAACCACAGCACCCAAATGATCTACAGCCAACATCCTGGTGCCAGACACCACAGCACACCACTAGAGGTCTTGTGGAGTCACGCCCAGTGGCACAAGGGGAACCCGAGACCTAGGTGGTGTCGATGTTAATGGTTTTAATGTTATGGCTGATCAGTGTTTTTTGTGATCCTAAGCCTGTGTTAAAATTCGTGCTGTTGCCAGTAAAACGGAGCGCTTCCTAAACTCAGCTCGGAGGGGAATTATTTTTATTTTAACCAGATACGCAAACTGCAGGCCTGTGGTCACGCTGACTAACCACCATACACCGAAACCATTTGCATAAATGCCATTTCCGCTGCTTGTGATAATGTCAGGCGTGGCGTGTAACATTTTAAAGCAATATTACTTTTTTTTTCCCAGAGGAGTGACCTTTATGCGTGTTCTTTCTTATACGCATACCCTTTCGATTCTTAACATCCGTAGACTATACTATATCATGCACAATTACTTAAGATTACAGAGAGCCCTTAGTACTGAATTCACCTGCACTATCATGTATCAACGCTTAAAATGTGTTAAAAAGCCTGAAGAGTTTTTTAGAGCTGATTTTTTATTTTTTTTTGTTTGGGAAAGGGATTAACGAGACGGGATGCCAACTGCGCTTATTGGATCGGATTACTCTGTAGCGGCGGGTTGCTCCATAAGTAGCTCATGTACCAGAAAGCGACAACCAGATTCGCTTGGCCTTCAGCCGAGTGGCGTCTCCTGTTGGCAGACATGCGGCCGACTCCCTAAATGGCGGTCGTTGCGCGTGGACGATGAAATCAATACGATCAGCTTTCTCTCTCTCTCTCTCTCTCTCTCTCTCTCTCTGCCGTGTACCTGCAGGTCCTGTGTTTAGCGTGTGTGGCCGAGCGGTATCACCAAAGCCGATGAGGATCTGCTGATTTGGGCTGCGGAGTGCTGTTTTTCACTTTTCAGTAGGTATGAGACGTTGTTTTTGCCTATAATCTGCTATTTTAAGACCCTCAGCGGGTTAAAACAGTCACTGCGCTCTAATAGCAGCATCAGATATTCAGATCTATAAAAAATAAAACACTTGAGGACATGTTTGACTACAGTTAAAAAAAAAAATTATTTATTGATCAATGAGGTGATGTACTTCCTGTCCATTTGTGGTTATGTAAGTTTGTGGAACATCTCCAAAACATTTAATCACTCACTTTATAGAAGGTATAAACAGTCGTTCCCTTCGCAAAGCTGTCTTTTTTTTTTTTTTTTCTTTTAATCTCTGTGTCAAATTAAAGAAAAAATGTATGATGCATGATTTGGATCATGTGAACTCAGAGGGTCTGAGATGAGGTCAGGATGATCAACACAAAAAAAAACCACACACACATATGCATGCATTGTTAGTTGGACACATTCGCTTTTTTGCAGCATTTCAAAGGCCAATACTGTCATAACAATTAACATCCGAGACAGTTTCCAAGTGTTATCAGGTCACACTGAAAGGGCCGGCAATTTGGAGCAGTTAATAGATTTATACAGGGTAAGTAAGTGGTTTGGCTCTAGTTTAACTATGATTTGACTCTCGTTTGACTCTTATCCAGTTGTCATTCAACTATGATTCGACATCTGATTCAACTATGATTGACTCTTGTATGATTTGACTCTTCATTCTTGTATCTTTTGACTCAAATTTTTTATTTGAATTTGATGACTCTTGTTTAATTCAACTTTGATTTGGCTCTTGCTCAACTCTGATTTGACTTTCGCCTGACGCTGATTCAACACTGATTTGACTTTCGCCTGACCCTGATTCAACTCTGATTTGACTCTCGCTCGACTCTGATTTGACTCTCGCTCGACTCTGATTTGACTCTTGCTCAACTCTGATTTGACTTTCGCCTGAGCCTGATTCAACTCTGATTTGACTTTCGCCTGAGCCTGATTCAACTCTGATTTGACTTTCGCCTGACTCTGATTCGACTCTTATTCGACTCTCGCTCGACTCTGATTTGACTCTCGTTTGACTCTGATTTGACTCTTGCTCGACTTTGGCTCAATTCTGATTTGAACATTGTTTGACTTTGATTCCACTCTTGTTCCACTCTCGTTTGACTATGATTGGACTTTTGTTCGACTCTTGCTCGATTCAACTCTAATTCAACTATGATTCGACTCTGATTCGATTTCCGTTTGACTCTGGCTTGATTCTGATTTAACCCTTGTGCGACTGCAGGAAGTGAACTAAGCACGCCGTGTATTTTGAGCTGTTGATATGAATTGAGCCATAGGACAGACTTGTACTGCTTTAGAATTGTCATATGTTTAGAAGACCATTCCTTGATTTTTACAAACATTCTTGTTCTCCATTTTTGTATGATTTCTCTATGCATTTGGTTAAGGTTTTTACTAAATTTTGACTACTGAACAAAAGAGATTTGTTTTTAACCTTACATACCCTCTGTTCTTGTGTTTTTCATTCTTTCTTTTTTTTTGGATTGCATGCTATATGGTGTGAAACTAAATCCTACAAATGAAAAGAACCAGTTAAGCTGTGATTCCGACTTCTCACCACAACAAATGAAAAGGTGTGAAAGCGTCCAGAGAAATCCAAGCTGACCATCAGATGCTGTCAAGCCGTCGTTGCACAGCTGCAGCTGACTTGTGCCAGCAATGTGGAACGGAGCATAAAACTACAGGCAACGATGGCTTGAATTGGCACAAACGGCCAGTCGGAGATTAAAATAATAATGATTAGTGTATGAAAGTACTACAGTCCCTATTTTTTTTTATCTACGCAAATGAAATGACTTTTGTTTTGTTCTCTCTGTGCGTAGGTCCATCTCTCTCACACGTCCGCTAGAACTCGGAGGAGGCGAGGCTGGCGTGTAGGTTGTAGATTGGAATGGGTACCAAAGCTGCAAAAAGAGATTTATTCGTAACTCCGAGCAGATCAGAATAAACACACAGTGTTCAGTGAACACAGGAAGCCAGGGTTAATGAGGATGAGAGTATATTAAAAGTCAGGATGTATGCTGTTGTCTTGATTGCTGGCCTTTTAAACTCCTTTATAAGTGTATTTTTCTCTAAAGCAAAGGTTTCAAATGTAACACACACCATGACCAAAAGTATACGGACAACTGATCTTCGTACTCGTATGTAATTCTTTGTTGAATTGTTGCCTTAAAGTTGGAATCACATGATGCTCTGTGTTTGCTGTAGCATAACGGATTACTTTTACTGAAGCCAAAAAGCCTGAACACGTTCTACCACGAAAAAGCCACTGTTTCATTTATTACCCACAATGCATTTTAAGTGTACGAGTAGTGGTGCCATAGGCTTTAGCTTTTACTTTATCTAAACATGAGTGTAGCGGCACTTTAATGTTTTGGTCTGTCCAGCATTTTTATTTAAATTTTGCACCATCAACTTGGTGTAATCGTCATTTCATAGATCACTAACTAAACCGAACCCGAGTCTCTGCTGTGACTTGTGTAGCTGCGTTGCATTCTGGGACCATGAACCCAGCACTCGTGCCAACTTCTCCAGCTCTTAAAATGGATTTCCTGTCAGCTATTGATTTTTTTTTTATTGTTTTGCAGATTTTTTTTTCCTCCTTCTTTTATTAAACGTCACTAGATGTAGATGCGTACCTCTGTCACAGAAACTAAATAAAACACACCGCCATCCAAGATACATGACCAGCACCACAGTTACTAAACAAATCTGTGCTTCAGGGTGTTTTCTGAGTTTCCTTGGAAGTGTAAATCACTTACACCAGACCTTGGGTTTGTATGTGCAAGTTGTGTGTATTTGATTTGTTTCAGTTGTGTACAGTAAATAGCTTCTTGGTGACGTGTGTGTGAGAAAGTGGGATTTTTCTACAGTAGCTCTGTTTTACTGAACAAAGACACACACGGAGGGTAATCGGAGCGCGCGCGTGTTCGTGCCCTGTGTTTTGCCGAGTCACGTGATCGGGGGGGGGGGGGGACGGGACCGAAGTTTTAATCCCTCCGTAAAGCCCGCGAGGTGTGATTGATCCGGTTCATCTCCGCCGCGATGCGAGCGCACACCGAGAGAGCTGGAGGAGGAGGAGGAGGAGAAGGAGGGAGGGGGGTGGATCATCGCCGATTCGCCCCTCGGTGTGTTTAACCCGAGCGCTGACTGGCTGCGCGCGCGCGTGTGTGTGTGTGTGTCTCCACGTTCTAGCGGTGAAGCATGTCGGAAAGGGCCGAGGAGGGCGAGCCGCGGGCGGAGCAGCGCGCCAGAGCGCCGCCCAGACACCAGCAGCAGCGGACTGAAGGCGCGTCAGCAATGGCGGCCATCGGCGAGCGCGCGGCGTCTCTCCCGAGTCCGGAAGTCATGCTGGGCCAGGCGTGGAGCTGCTGGGTGGACGCCGCGAAGCTGCACGCGACCGACGGTGAGTCCTCCAGCCGTAACCCATAGCAACGAGTGGGGGGGGGGAATGAAAGAAGGCAGCCGGCGGTAAAGCAGCGACAGAGCGAGTGTTTACCCGAATATCAGAGTCACATCCAGTCAGTCACTCAGTCTCAGCACACCGGGCTGTTTATATACCACACGAACAGTTTATATACCACACTTTACTTTTTTATATACACCACAATTTGCCTCGTAATATACCTCACTTTACCTGTTTACAAACCACACTTTACCTCTTTATATACCACACTCCAATTGTTTATATACCTCACACTGTTTATATACCACAATAAAACTGTTTGTATACTACACCTTACCTCTTTATATACACAACAATTTATTTCTTTATTTACTACACTCTGCCTCTTTATATTCTAAACTCTGTTTATATAATACACTTTACCTCTTCATGTACTACACTAATCGATCATACACCCCACTTTACTTATTTATATATACACCACTCTGCCTCTTCATATACTACACTTTACCTCTTTATATACCACATTCTCCTTCTTTATGTCCCATACTCTAACTGTTTACATCCCCATTTTTTCCATGTTTATGTCCCATATTTAACTGGCTTACAGCTCACTTTTTATTACCTGTTTATTTCCCTCACTTTTAACCTGTCTTTGTCCCACATTTAATTTGTTTATATCTCAGTTTTTACCTGTTTATATCCTGCACTTTACCTGTTTATACCTCACTCTTAACCTGTTTGTATAACACACTTTGTTGTCTTATATCCCACATTTAACAACATTTAATAAGTAAGCATTTAACTTCTACCTTGCCCTTTACCTGTTTATATCAAGTTTATATATTAATATATTGCCAAACAATAATAGTCAGGGGTCGGGGTTTTGAGTTCCACCATTGCCGTGTCCCCACTGTTAGGTCCTGGGGCAACACCCTTATCCCTACAACCCAGCCACCGCATGCATGCTGCTTTTACACTGGGTTAGAAAATGGGATCGTTGCAACAGGAAGGGCATCTGGCGTAAAACCTGTGCCAGGGGATCAAATGATCTGATATGGCCACCCCTGGGTTAAAAGGGACAAAGCCCTAAAAAAGTATTTGTAAACTGACTACCTGTGTGTGGTTTACTGTTTACTTTTTAATCATACGGTGTACCCGACTGGGCTACCTGTTTGCTTAAGTGCCTACCTGTTTATCAGTGTGTTTAATTTAATTTAATAAAATTTTATTTGTATAGCACTGTTAACAATGGTCATGTTGCAAAGCAGCTTTACAGAATCAAAAGAAAATTATGGTAATGTGAGAAATGTGTATGAATCAAAATGTTTAGATTGTTTCTGGTGAGCAAAGTTTCTCTACATGACAAGCTTTAGTTAACGCTCAACTGTTGATTATACAGTTTACCTATTTATAGTATCTCCTTGGATTACTTTTTAATTAGTTATATATGCAAAAGTGTGTAATATATATATCGAAGAGCATACTAATTTTATTTCACTAAAATGCATCTCATTCTGACTCTCTGATTCCTTTTTGTAGGCATAGACCCGGAAGAAAGTTTTAAAGAGTGTGGGAGGAACCGAGAAGCCATGCGACTGTGCAGAGATGGTAGGTGCTTTCTCTCTCTCTCTCTCTCTCTCTCTCTCTCTCAATCTATCATGTAGATGTCACTTCTTAGTCAGTAACAAAAATCTCCTGCGTGTGGCAGCATTTTAGTTTTAAATCAGGCAAAAACAGTTGCTAGATTCAGGGAAAAGGAGTTTGTGGTGGTGGTGGCAAATAAAAAAAAAAGTCAAGTCAAATTTATTTATAGCACATAAAAAAAAAATTAAAAAAAACGAAGTTTACCAAATTGCTGAACAATGATTAGAAAAAAATAGAAAGGACCTAAAATTAAAATTGCCACTGGACTTAAGAGCAGTGAAGACATGAAGTGATGATTCACGGAACTTGACTGGTGTGGAAGAGTCCAGACCTCAATCCGATTGAACACCTTTGGGATGAATGAGAGCAGAGACTGTGAGCCAGGGCTTCTCATCCAACGTTAGTGTCTGGTCTGATCTCACAAAAATTTCCATAAACATACTCCTAAACCTGGACGAATGTATGTCTGTGTATGTATATAGACACACACTATAGTTAAAACAAAACTAGGGGTTCACTTAGCTCAAAGACATGTAATTTTTGAGGGAGCTAAATTTAACCAGAGGCAACAAGAAGTAGGCGAGTCAATAGATAGCTTCCGTACAACGCTACGTTGCCTAGCAGCCCTGCATGATGAAATGGGTAAGATACAGTCTTGTGGTGGGACTGAGAGACAGACGTTTATTAGAGCAATTACAAAAAGGATGCCAAAATGCTTAAAGGTAACTATAAAGCAGAAACCTCCAACACTGTTAATGCGCAAAGACGGCAGCATCCCAACGGAAGCAGCAAAGTGCAAGGCAGGCAGCCAGTTAAGAAATCACAGGAGCAAAGACAAACTCAGTGTGTGTGTGTAAATTCATAAATAATCAATAAAAGTGACTTAAAAAGTATATAAAAAAAACAATACAAAAATAAAGGGAATCAAATGTCTCAGCCAGGTGTTAAAGCCAGTGAAAAGAAGTGGATTTAAAGGTTTGTAATGTAGATGTCGCTCTAATATTAATTCATAATTTAGGCGCAGCGACAGCAAACGTTCGTTTACTATTGAGTTTTAATTTACATTTTGGGACATACCGGAGTAACTGCTCTGAGGACCTGGGATTTCTTGATATTCTATTCGGCTGTAAACGCACAGAGATGTACAGGGTTGTTGTAAAGCCATTCAGTGATTTTAAAAATAAGTAATAAAATCAACCCTGTAGCGAACCGGGAGACAGTGAGTAGATTTTTGATACCAGAGTGATGTGGCCGCGTTTCCGTGTGCGAACCAGGAGAGTTAAGAGTCAAGCAGCAGAATTTTTGACGAGCTGTAGGCCAGAGAGAGAGTTGACCAACTGACTGACCTGATTCCTGTATATATTTAATTACAGTAATCAAGTTGAGATGAAATAAAAGCATGAATTGCTTTCTCAAAATTTGCGAAAAATTAAAAGCGACTTATTCTTGGCTAAAATTCCTAGTTGAAAGAAACTAGATCCAACCGCTGAGTTTTTATGTTTGACAAATTTTAAATCCTTATCAAATATTACACCTAAATTCCCAGTAAAATGCTAAAGTCGCTGCCAGGAGCACAACAAGGAATCCATTTGTCCAAAAGCCACAATCTCAGTTTTATTTTTATTTAATTTGAGGAACATTTAGAGACATTCATGCTTTAATGTCATTTAAACAAGCAAGAAGGGACTTAGTAGCATTTTTAGTGTGTGGTCATGGGTGTGAGAGTCACATGAGTTTTGGTAATCAGTGTCCGTATATTGCTGTGTGAGGTCTCTATATAATTTCAGTTTTGAATTAAACATACACACTGTTGATCCACACTGACCCCTTGGCATGAGCAATAGAAAAAGCATCATTCGTCTTTAACATCTTTATTGTTAGTTAAAACAAGCTAATTTTAAAAAGCTGAATAAGAGCCGTCGAGTTCTCACGCACTTCTTAATCCGAACAGTCGTTAGTCGCAGCCCTAGCTGGTATAAATGAAAGGGCAGTTATGACTGTGCTGTTTCAGATCTTTCGTAAAGCATGTACACTTGGTGGTGAGTTCACATTGTGGCAAATGAATAGGTCTTTATTACAAAATAATAATAATGAAATAACTGACACAGCAGCTGATCTTAGCATACTGTCAGGCTTAACAAACATTTTTGTTGGTGCTGTGTTATTGCAAGATCAACAAATCCTTATTTACACAAATTACCGATGAGTCATAATCATAATCCTCTCCTATCATCATCATCATCCGCCAGTTTTTTTACCTCTTCATTTTAACGACCGCTTCTTTAATAACGAATTCTGTTTACGCGTCATTAGGCCAGTCTAAAGCACAGCTCAGATATCAAGTTCTCTTCCCGATTGACTTTGTGAGACAAAGGACATTTAAGAAAGATTAAAGTAAGCAAGACAGATAGAGAAAGAGAGGGGCAAGATATGGTATCTCTTTCTCTCTCTAAGTATTGCTTAAGTATAATATGGAAATTGAATTGCTCAGAAAGTGGAGTTATACAGTACTGTGCCCGAGTGCATTTCTTCATATTAAATTAAATAATGTTAATTAAATGAAAGAATTGGGAGCAAATGTTTTATTCTGCAAAGTGCCTAAAGATACAATGTAAAAACTGGTAGTTTATGAAAGAACATTAGCAGCAACCTCATTTCCCCTCTTGTCCGTTCCAGCCACTCAGCATTCAGCATCAGCAGTATAACTATTCACTGGCCTGATCATCTGCACCTGTTTCTCTCTGGTTCATGCCTGAAGTTAGATGTTTGTTTGTTTTTTTTAAAGCTTGAATGATTCATAAGTCACTGTGTGGCTTAACAAGCAAAAAATTCCAGCTGAAACCGCTCAGAAAATAAGAGACAAAAAAATTCCTTCAGAAAGCCAGGAGAATTATTCCTTAAGACAAAATTAAAAATACTGGCTTTCTGGAAGCAAAATGTAAAGAAACGAGGAGGGGTCAAGACTTGACTTTATGCAGTACTATACGTCATAAATTGATGCAAAATAGTCTTAAATAATAATAAGGAGGGAGATAATCGACCAATCAATATAAACTGCAAATAAAAGCATGATTTTAGGTCTGTCCATCCATCCAATATCTATAACCACTCATCCTTTGTGTATCCTATTCCCATGTCGATCCTGGATAGGGTGCGAAACTCATCCAAGACACCCAGTCACACACTTCATGCAGTCTGGAAATGTTAGTGAGCCCACAGTGCACGTCTTCGGCTGTGGGAGGAAAATGAGCATGCTAAGGAAATCCATCAAGCACAGAGGGGTGAACATGCAAACTCCACACACACTGAGACTGGCGGTCACATTAGCGACTAGTGGACCGATCGGTTCAAAACCAAGAGCGTGAATATCTTAGACATTGACACGAGCGAGTGAGAAGTCGCTCTTGCCACTTGTAGTGTCTTGTGGGTGTGAACAGAACTCGTCTCGTTTCTGCTCGTCTGTCTGCACTGTCCGGGTTTTTTTTTTTTTTGCTCAGTTTTCTTTAGCTGTTGTGTATATATAACTTCTAAGAGCTAACTAGACTATCACGAATAAATTATCACGTTTTTCATTTACTCATTAATCAGGCTAACTCTGCTGTTGACGCACCACTAACGTCTGCTACCTCCTTTTCACGTTTTGTTGTACTTCATAAGGAATGTTTTAAGGCTATCTTTTGGATTTGTCGCTTCTTTTTTGTTATTTATTTCTTCATCCAATGTTGCGCAGGTGCTGACGTGTCAACCAGAAAACAAAAGAGCGTCAATCAGTCTAATGGTCAGGCCAAGACTCCGGTTGAGAGTTTGTGACTTGAATTAACATCTCCTTCCACTCCATCAAAACCTCTTCCTTTTTTTTTATGCCTGAAGTGGTTACACGTGAGCATCGTTTATCCAACATTTTATTAGTATGATGACGCAATGGAGACACGAGGTGCAGCGAACACGTTTCACGATTTCATGTTTATCCGATTGAAGAGAACTTGCAGAACGGGAATGAACCCATGGGCGTTCCGTCAAGTAAAAGCTGCTTTAGTCTCCGAATGAAAGGTTCTTTACTTGCTAAACAGGTGTTTAAAAAAAAAAAAAAAAAAAAAGCTTTTAAAAAACATTTCAAACTTTTTCTCTAAAGGTACGGTGAAGAGATTCGCCCTGTGTGCGAAGGTTACAAAAGATCTAGAATCAGCTCTGTTTTAGGGCAAGTCTGCGCTTTCATTGTTACAAGAAATACCTGTTGCGTAGTGTTTTCATTTCAGTTTCGCTTTCACGCTTACCAGAAGTTTTAACGCGTCTACTGGAAACCGCTCTGTCCACTCCCACAACCTGCCCGAACACACGCTGAGAAAGCTCCGCCCTACCCTCGAACCATGGCTTTTATTAGCGTAAACCTGTAGAAGCTTCGAATTCAGTTCACAGTGAATTTGATGAGCTTTACAGTGAATTACATCACATCGTCTAAACTGGATTTCCCTTTTGGGTTGTTTGACCTGCATACGATGGATGAGTGATGTAACTAGAGCTGCACGATTAATCGTTATTATTGATTAATTAGAATTTATGGTTTATGTTGATATAAAAAAATTAATATATCAAGTTTTGTGCTGAAAACATGTAAAATGCTTTCAGGCAACTGTTTGATTTTATTTAGCATGCAAGTTGCGTGTAGTTTACGAAAGTTTTTTTTTCAGTGATTAAAAAAAATTATTTTACTTTTTATAAAAAGTAATTTAGTCAGCAGCTTGCACTTGAACAATCCCTCATATTTTGTTAGATTAAGCAGGACTTGTAAGGGCTGGTGTAAGTTTGTACTTTATAAATCCCAAAAAGGGGCATGAACATTATTGTACTGATTCTTGTTAACTACAAAAAAAAAAAAAAAACGGAAAACTTGTTAGTGTTAGTTTGCTCTTTGCACTTTTAGTCCAAATAAGAATAAAATAAAAAATAACTTCTTTTGTTTTATTCACTTTTATTCATTTTAAGGAAGAAAAAAAATCCTCCGGGAAGGAGTTTCCTCCGGGAAGGACATCTATGCCATTTATCACTTACAATTCATTCCCAAATAAGCCGCACAATTTGACGCCTCTTTCTTGGGTATATGACAAACGGTACAGGACTAGTTGCCTTGTAAAAAATAATAATTTATAATAATAAGCCTTCAAGATAATTTTTGTAAGTACCACTAATAATAATGATAATAAAAATTGTGTTTTTGGATATTGATGATTTTTGAGCGTAATATCTCTCTCTCTCTCTTGCCTTTTACTTTGATTACAGGCGTAGCAAGGTTTCGATAAGCCTATTTAATGTCACCACGTTATTTCTGTCCAGAGTTGCATTAATTTCTTTCTAAAATCTCGTATCGATGATTGGAGAGCCAGACCACTGCGTAAAGTCCTTCTCCAGCACGTCTCAAAGCTTCTCAAGGGTGTTAAGGTCTGGACTCTGTGGTGGCCAATCCATGTGTGAATATTGTCTCTCATGCTCCCTGATCCACTCTTTCATTATTCCTGGCATCGTCATCCTGAAACATACTTGTGCAGTCAGAGAATAAAACAAATCCATTGATTGGGGGTGAAAACCTGGTCATTCAGGTAATTAGCTGACTTAAATATGCTATATAATGTTGGGGAACCCAGACCTGAACAACAGAGGCAACCCCAGATGACCATCCGCGAACCCCCCGCCCAAGACCCCCCATACCCCCATCCCCAATTTAGCAACTTTTTCCCCCAAACGAGTCTTAGTAGTAAGTGGTTTTCTTAAGGCTACACCAAACAGCTGCTTAGTCCCAAATCCTCTGAGTTCTCTTCTCATTGCGTGTCTGGAAAGGCTTTTAATTTCACGATTAAATATAGCTGTGAGTTTTATTAGAGCTAAAAAAAAAAAAAAAAAAAAAAAAATTACATCACATTATATTTTTTTCCCTCTCACTCAGGGGGGCACAAGACTATTTAAAGACATTTTCAGTCAAGATGCTGGGGAATTAGAATCTCTCTCTCTCTCTCTCTCTCTCTTTGTCTCCCATATTCTTTCTTTAATTCCATCTCTCTTTTCCCACTCCTCAGACACTAAATAAGACCCTTGGGTTTCCTGTTTTCTAAAACGATGTCCAGTGGATTTGCTAGTTCTCTTTATTTTATTTTTTATTAAGAGCCATCTGGACCGTCTCAGCGTGACGGCGTGCCGTCTTGCTCGAGTGATGCTCAGCCCGTGCGTCTTCTAATGTGTGTAATTAGACTAAAGCTGCCCAAGTGCCCTTGAACTCTGATCAACAAGCCTTTTTTTTTTTTTTTTTTTTTTTTTTTTAAACAGCCATGACTAAACCAAACCAATCCAGCCACAGATGTACTCATGCTGAATGTTTTCTCCCCCCCACTCACAAGTCCTTCCCGGATCAGCAGTCTGTATAAACTCCTTTTAGAGCGGAGGGTCCTGCTCGTAATAATGATTGAATGTTGCAGGAGGATGCTATTATGACCTTGCTCTTCATTACCCCTCCTAGTGTTTATTTATTAAGGCATGAAGGGACTGGTAGACCACTTGATTTACTGTAAGTGCCACTCGAAGTGTGTTAAGTAAAATGGGGGCCCTTGAATCATCCGCCGCCAGCGAGCGGCTCCCACACGGGCCATGAAAAGCGTCATTCAAGTACCACGAGCTGTTAAGAAACCTGAAGAGAGGAGGTGGACTGTAGCTCTTTACATCTTTACACTTGAGAGAAACACGTGACTTGCTGTCTAGGTTACGGCGTCTGAATTTTAATTAGCGGCCCTATGAAGAAGAAGAATTTTAGATAATTGTTTATGCAGTATGTCTTAAAATGCTGCTGAATATACTTTAGAAGAAATACATCATGAACAAACACAATGAAACAGAAGAAAAAAATGAACTTTTTAATCAATGATAAAATAAGCATAAAATAAAGTAGTTGTGATTATTTGGGTCAAGCAGTGAATTAGTTTATTTTTATCTAAATAATTACTCATGAATTGTTAAAAGAACAGGTAAAAGTGATATAATGACTTTTTATTGTTTGTTTTAAGCATGATCAGCGATCAGATATAGGCTATTTAGCATTAATTCCCCCTCCTTCTTTCCAGTTTAATATAATCTTTCATTTAGATTTTGTGCTGATTATGTGAAGAGATAAATTAAATAATAATAATTATAATCATATGAAAAATAAAATCTTCATGCTTAGATTCATGTCATCGGATTAGTTTAGAAATTAATCTCAAATTATTAAAACTATGTGCTGGTTTCTGCCGTCACGTTTGGTCACATATTTTTATCAGCGCACGTCTATGCTGATTTGAATACGTTGCTCTCAAACAAATGATGTTCTTTCTAAGTTCGCTTGCATCATCGGCGAAGCATCATGTTCCAGTTCCTCCACGTAAATGACAACAGGGTTGGGTAAGAAATGTCCTGGCGTCCTTAATGTTCGTCCAGCGTTTGTTGGCGCAGTAATTTGCTTTGCTCGTGTCTGCACAGTGACAACGATGGAGCCTGCGTGTGCATCTAACCAGAGCAGATGCTGAGTATCGACTCCCAGGCTTATAGACTGAATGGTTTTTCAGGCTGGCATGGAGTCTGAGAGTCCCTCCCTCCCTTCTTCTGTCTTTTACTCACTGTGTGTCTCTCTCTTTCTCTCTCACTTCCCTGAGGCGAGCTCCAGAATGGCTGGCTCAGTAGCTCGTCTTTTTTTCCCTTTTTTTTCCCCCAACTCTGTAAAAACAACGAGAGTTCAGCCGAGAGCAATCGTCTGCCTGCGCGCCTTGCCAAACAGGCCGATCGTTTTCTCAGAGACGTCAGCAGACTCTGGGCCGAGCTGCTGCATAACTCCACATGTTCGCTTCCGAGTGCATCTGTGTGTGGCCTTGTTTAACGTTTCCTTTTTCTTTTTTGTTTCCCCCTTGATAGAGGCCTGGACGTTGCTCAGGCTGTGTGAAAAGAAAATTTCTCTGGTCTTCATTGGAAAATATTTATACAGATAACACGCCGCACACACCCAAACATTGGCGCCGTTCCCGGAGCCCTTATGAGCTGCCCCCTTTTTTTTTTGTGTGTGTGTGTGTGTGTGTGTGTGTGTGTGTGTGTGTGTGTGTGTGTGTGTGTGTGTGTGTGTGTGTGTGTGTGCTGTTTAGCCTGGCAGTGGCAATCACAGAGTTTAAAGTAAAAGTAATAGTGTGTGTGTGTGTGTGTGTGTGTGTGTGTAAGAAACTGTTAATTGTAATGAAGTCAGTGCATTACTTGTTTGTTTGTTTTTCTCTCATGCAGATATGCCTATTTTCGGGCAGTGTCCTGCGCAGGACGACTTTTACTTGGTCATGTGCAGCCACTGCAATCAGGTCGTCAAGCCCCAGGCCTTCCAAGCACACTACGGTAAGACTCGACTTGGATCCGCTTCCTTTCTCTCTCTCTCTTTTCCTTTTATCTCTCTGAAGGAAATTAACACTCCCACCTCTGCTCTGTGTCTGCTGTGTGAAAACAGAACATGAGAGAGCGAAGGATCATCAGCCTTTGATTTCCACTTTGTGTTTACACTCGTCTGGTTAATATTTTATGCTCCCCCCTTTCCTCTTAATCCAAATCCACTGATTTTTAACTCGCATAGTCGAGGAGTACAGGTGCTCAGGAATACCCGATTGCACGCGTCAGCTACCCCACTGATGACAGAAAGAAATTTGATGCTGGATTTGTCCAGCTGCTCTCAGCGTGCACTGATAATGCACCAAATCCGTGTCCGTTGCTAATAATACGAGCCAAACGTTTTATGTTTAAGCCCCCGATCAGCCTTTTCTGCTCAGCGCAATGTGGTGACAGGTCGCGACAAAAGCGCAAGGGGGAATACCAGGAAGCAAGCTCATAGAGACAGCTGGTTTGTACATTGTGGGCTGGGGAATAACAAAACTAACAAGACGTGCAGTTATTAAAAAAAATCAATTTCAGGGTTCTTCCAATGATTTAGCAGGAGTAACACAGTTTCTGTGCAGGCCATGAAACAGTAAACCAGCTGTGTGCACAGCTTTCTGAAGCATGTTGGTAGTATGCTCATCTATATGTCTACATGTGTTTTGTGAATAAGGGCTTGATATACAATCGTGTCCTGAGATTTGTTATGGAGGAGTTGCAAGAGATGTGAAAAAAATCTGTTCAGTTATGAATTGCTATTCTATTGTTTTTTTAATACAGTGGAACCTTGGATTACGAGCATAATCAAAGCGAATTTTTCTGAAAGAAATAATGGAAACTCAAATTATTTGTTCCACAGCCCAAAAAATGAATACATAAAAATAATTAACAACACATATAAAGTAAAAATATATCCCGACAGATAAGTGTTTCCGTTTATGCGCGCAGGCACTGTGTGTGAAGCTAAAATAAGAGGAGAGGAGGAATCAGCCCCGCCCCTCTTCTCGTCTTACACAGTAACACTTTCTCCTCTCTTATTTGAGTTTCACACACACATATAAACACACATTAACTAAAAGACTGTATTATAAGAAAAATTAGCAAAAAACAACTCTTGCGCACACATACACACACTCACAAACACACTTTGAACCGGGTATGAACTGTCAGATTGAGTTCTGCATGTTGGGGTGCTCGCTAATACTCACAGACGTAACCGAGAGAATCCAGGCATTTGTCAAAAAGGTTTTCCAAATTAAAATATTGTTCAGACTCAGATAATTTATATTGTAGCGTTTTTACGCCGGAAGGAAGTCACTAACCCAAACACCTTTCCCCATCATGGTGAATACACCGACATCCCCGCAAGGCATGCTGGTCGTCAGCCGCCGCCCCGCCCACGCCACAATATATTTAAGTATTTATTGGGCAGCCCGGTACCATTTGATCCACGGACTGGTACCGGTCTCCGGCCCGGAGGTTGGGGACCACTGCTACAACTGATCTGTAGCACAATCTCTCAACCACTGATCCACAAGTCAAAGTGTTAAAAAAATGGACACCTTCATATTGCTTTCATGGGAGCATGATGATAGAAAATGTCTGTGCAGTAAAAAGGATAATCATAGGTTTTGGAAAAATGCTTAACAAAACCATGTTTATAGTCCAGTATAATGGAAAACAGCTCTGAGACAAAATGGTGTCCGAAATTCCTCCAGCGATTTAAAGGCGCAGAGACAACGCTGTTACATTTGACAACTGAAATTTATTTTCTTGGGCGTGGTTAGGGTTTTTGGCCACATGATGGCAGTGTGGGGAAAGGGGACAGATTTAGTCAAATGGATTGATATACTTACATTGTATATTTGTGTCAAAGTCGTATAAGGCTCACTTTGTTAGACTTTACATATGGAGGTACATATCCGACTTACGAACATGCTCCCGGAACAGAACTCGTTCATAAGTTGGGGACGACCTGTATGACAGACTAGAGGTACACATCCCTGCTATTTGTCGAAGATTTACTTGCTTTCCGAAGTTAAAACTTTCATCCCACTAAACCGGAGACAATGGAGTAGGACTTGCTTAATAGATGTTTAGGGAAAATCCAAGGAGGGATAGACAGCAGGAAGGTTGCCAACCTGTTTCCACCATTTCCTTTTCACCTGGAAAGGCACAAAGTTTAAACAGTTTAAAGTGCTGCGCGTTTTTAAGCAGTTTTCATATTAAACAGTTTTGTGATAAACAATGGGGGTTTTATAGGGTTAGTATGTCATGGGAGAACTTTTAAGTTAAACTCATGATGCTCTCAGTAACCGCTGCATGGTTTATATCCCATTGATGTGAAGTGCTTTATAAAGCTAAAGCGACACGGCTCAACAGCTTACCTTCATTAAAATGTTACAGCCATCGATTGCACAGTTCGGGGCCGCGTCGTATAATTTGATCTGCTTTTTAATTTTTAATGGACATAAACCGTTTTAATTTTATGTTCCTGTCTCTAAATGGGTAAAACCCGATTAACGTTGATTTACATCAACTCTATATACCTTTTCCAGTCCTTCTGGCTGCATTTACGCTTCCTACTAGACTACTAGAAGTGAAGTTGAAATAAGTTGCTGTCCAACTCAATCAAAAGCACATCTGATGGAGGTTTTTTTTCTCCATCATCTCTTCATGCTTAGGATTTGAACCCGCAGCCGAGTTGAGGTTGACAAGCTCAGACGCTCAGTATTCTTCATTCTGCTGCTGTACATCTTACCCTCTCTCGCCAAGACACCCTGGCGTTTTTTTAACATTTTTTATTTCTTACTTTTTCTTTTTACTGCTGAATGATTAATAGCATCACGCAGATTAATTGCCCTGTTCAGGAAACTCTGGTGCTCGGAGTATAGCATCGCAAATGTCTGCCAAGTGCGAGCTCTCCTGTGTGGAACTGCTGATCTACGACTGCTGTGCAAACTCTGATCAGACCGCGCAAGCCAGTATGTGCGCTCTAACACAACTCTCACTGAGTTAAGACATTTCTTTAAAAGTGTGTGTCTGTTTAATCTCTGTAATTATGTTTACGTCTCTATTAAAAAAAAAAAAAAAGAAGGAAAAATAGCAATGGTTTAAACGAGATAGAATGTTGGTTTCAATGACTTAGTTTGGGAGCACGATGATAGAAAATGTCATTTCATAGAAATGATGATAGAAAAACTGAGAATAATCAAAAATCGGAAAATCTACAGCAAAACAGACAGTGGAAAACAGCTCCGAGACAAAATGTTGTCCGTTCCAGTGCACATACAACACTTACATTTGACATATAAGATTAAGTACTCGTTAGGCATGTTTAAAAAGACTTTCATGCAGTTACTTATTAGCTTATGAAAATTCGACTTATAAACATACTTATGGAATGGAACTCGTCCGTAAGTCAAGGAATTACTGTACTTTGAGACACGCATCATATGCGGACAGCGGCAAAAGCAGAACAGTCACAATTGAGAAAGAAAGGAAGAGCGAGATATTGCTTTTTTTTGTACTGTATATATACAGAATAGTGGAAGTGATGCATGGCTTTTATTTCACAGCACTCACCTCACACAGGGACAGACTTGTTTTTTTTTTCTGTCTTTTAGCAAAATATTTTAGCTAATTTAAGCCACCTACGTTGCTGCTACAGTATCAGCCTGGTGTATGGCTGGATCTATTTTAGACGTTATTGGTGTGTGATAAACCCTTACTCATGCCAAACAAAATCAGTTCTCAGATCTTTTCAGCGTATGGGAATTTTTATATCTTCATGGCTTTAGTTGACTCTAGGGGAAAAGATGAATGATTTTATGTCTCCAGGTTATTCTTCGTCCTTCGGCCTATGCAGCGGAAAAGCAGTTTTCTCTCGTCGGATGCATGCTCTTTCAGCACGCGATCGGGTTCACAGCAAGGGTGAAACGTTTAGAAGCTCCATCAAGCATTTCTTTAATTCATTTTTTTAATTTAATAAACCTTTTTTCCCCCTTTTTTTATCTGAGAGTCGTTTAGGCTGAGGTGAACCAATTTAACAGGCGTGCCTTATAAAATGTTCTCTTTTTTAAAATAAATTTTATCAGAAAAGTGCATCAGAATAATCACGATCAGGTTCGATGCCTTACATTATCAGACTTAATCCTGCAGTCCTACTAAACAGCTAATTACGTATCGGATTAAGTGCGTAATTTGTTAATAAAATCATCTCGGGTTGGAAGCGAGTGACGTGGCGTGCTTAAAACAGGTTTGTCGATATTAATATTGACAGCGAGACGTCTCCCCGGCCCATCGCCTGGTCGTTAAGCAGCAGGCCTAGTCGCGCATTCCCGGTAGATGATGCCCGTAATGCCCGGTTTCAGAGATCTGAGCAGCGTCATGGGATATTACGGCCTAATCAGGGCTGTGTATTGTGTTTTAAGCGCTTTGTCTTGGAGCTGTGCCAGTCTCACAACTAGTTGTGCTTTAGAGGCTTGACGTTAACAACCGTCGTGTGTGTGTGTGTGAGAGAGGGAGAGCATGTGAATGTGGGTGTGAGACTGAGAAACAGAGAGAGGCTCTGTACAAGATACTGTCGTATTCCATTAGCTGAAATGAATCATAGCTTCTCTTCAGTGTCTCATTCTTAGCGCAACTCACGAACTCGCGTGCAGCCCGAGCAGCGAGTATTGCTGTGGAGCAGCAGGGTTGTGTGTGTGTGTGTGTGTGTGTGTGTGTGCGCGCACTGTTTTCCTCCCACAGCGAGGAGTGTTTGGCAGGAAGCCCGGAGCTGCTGGAGGTTGCAGAGTGTTTGAGTTGAGCCGAGTATTAACACCACACGCCTGCATGTGATTCACGACTACTGCTCCAGCTGCTGCTCCTCCTCGTTTACCTCAACACCTCGCTCTCTGACTCCCTCCCCCCCCCCCCCCTTCCTCCACCTCCTCATGCTTCACCCAAAATCCAAACCGCAACGTCTCCGCTCCAGACTAAATGGCATCAAATTTGAGTTATTTTGACTGTCGGTTAAAAACGTGCAAATATACAGTATATATTATAGAAGTTTTCAAATTGATAAACCTTGAAATTCTTGTCTTAATGAAAATCTTTTTTTTTTTTATCACGTGAGAGAACTCTGCACGGTTAATTTATTAATTTATTTTCTCATGCCCATGATAATTAGCTTGTGGTATTTCCCAAAAAGAATATAGATAGAATAGAATTCCCCAAAGTCACACACAACCACGTCGCTTCATGTTAATAAACGTCGCCTTCGATTGTCCTGAGAGCTTCATTTTATCTCTCGAGATCTCACACACACACATGCGTGAAAAGTAACAACCTTCTGCTTGGACAAAATTATTTATTTTTTTCCTCCACCGCATGCTTTTGGATCTCGACCCTCGTTGCTCATCTCCAGTCTATAAACGTGTTTATTCACTACATTATATCCATCAAACCTATCAACCTGTTTCTGTATTTCTGCAACGTCAGAAAAGTTTTGTTCTCTCCCTTATTTTTCTTTTTTTCCCCCTATTTTCTTCTCCTCTCTCGCTTCTTGTCAGTTTCTGTTTTAGTTTTATTCAGTAAGATACCGCTGCTCGTGTTTAAAAGCGGCAGCCTGCTCCAGTTCGGTGCTTGTGGTTTCCTATTGTACCAAGAGATTTTACACAGCTAGTCTTCTCGGCCGTGTACAAAAACAAGCGCCTCTTCTAAAGGCTTTAATGAGAGCCTGGTGCTTATTCTAAAGCTTAGTGGCTTCTTTTTTTCTTACTCCTGTTCAGGTTATGCATTTTGCAAACAGAGACGCTGCGATAATTTTTCTGGGTTTTGCCTCAGAGTGGGAATTTAATGGTCCTGTTTAAAATTCGTACTTGTATGCGTTTTAAATGGAGGTGACTGTAAGTCAGGATGCAGCACTTTATCTAAACTTAGAAAGCAGTACAATGGAAATGGTTTAGGTTTATATGATGACTGAGTAAAAAAAAAAATATGGGATATTTATATATGGGATATATATTTATGTCTATAAACAAAGATGTTGTATTTCTTGTGTCTTTAAATAAGTTATATTTATAGCTTTACCTCATTTTTAGATTGCTATCATTTAGATGCATATAGAGTCAGCCAAAAAAATGTATACATACAAGGGGGGGGGGGGGAACAGTGCCGTGGTATAACACAACTGTTAATACAGAGTCAGCCAAAAAAAAAATTTATACACGGGTCATGGATGTATATTATATTATCATATTATTATGATAATATTATCATACAGTATATCAATATATAACATAGCAATCAATTTAGTATTAAAATATTTATACAACTTTTTCACATCCATGAACCGTGTATCATTTAAAAAAACTTTTGGGTGATTATTAACAGTTGTGTCTATAGAATACAGTTAATATAAACTGATAGTTAATTATAATCGTTTATCATTTCTGACTTACGAATTCTGGTATACATCCTACTGAAACTTTACATGGTAATACTTTGTCCCTCCCAGAGAGACGACACAACTCCATTAACAAACCAGCGTCCTCCTACCCGTCCTCGGCCTCGCTCCCGGGTCTACCCTCTCGGGCCAGAACCAGCGGAGCGGGCGGAGGCAGCACCGCAAGCGCCATGCCCGTGGGTTCCTCCTCCTCCTCTTCCTCCTCCGCTGGAGGGAGCAACAACACCCACACAGCCAAAGAGAAGCTGCCTCACCGGAAGCCTCACTTCCCCCCAAAGGTGCTGCACGACGACATGTGAGTATGCCAAACCACACCGCTTTTAAAAATAAACACTACCAAGGCAGAACTTTCTCACTTGCACGAAGAAATTAAAACTGCAAAGGACCTTCTCCAGGATTGTTTTTAGCTAATTGATTTGTACCTACTTTTATTAGCCATTTAGCCCGAAGTATTTATACTCCAGGTAGGTTCATATTGCCCTCGAAGGTGCCATTTTCGGGTTCCTCTGCAGCCGTCGGCTCTAAAAGCGAGCGGGCCTGCGGGAGCACATGACTGCAAGTTAGTATTTTCTCAGCTTTAACACACCTGCTGTAGCTCGCCAGCTAATTATCAAGCTATGTGCATGTCTGCGGAGGGAAAACACTCAACCTGCGATTCAGGACTTGCACTAGCGGTGAGAGAAATAACTGACACTTCGGTGCGTCCTAGTTATTGAAAGAAGCAATGTGATGATTACACTGTCAGATATATGTACATGTGCTTTTATTGAACTTTAGTGGTTGAGCATTAGTTATCAAAGACTAAGATTGTGTGATTTATTTTTCAACATTTGAAAAAGTCTTGCCATGTTGCACATTTGCACCCTGCTCATATGTTGCACGTTTCTTGCTCTTGTTTGAGGAATAACATGGACAATAACACTGCAGCTGACACACACGTTTTCATTTCATACGTCATAGTTCACTCGTACTCATAATTAATTCTATTTTATTTGTAAAACTGGCTTCAAAATATATATATATTTGTAGCTATAAATATAATAGACAAAATTTATAGTATTTTTAAAAATAAAAATTAGATTTTTATTTTAATTCTATTTTATTTGTAAATCTGGCTTTTAAAATTTATAGTTAAAGCTATGAATATACAAAATGTATGTATTTTTTTATATTTCTGTTTTAATTATATTTTATTTATAAATCTGGCTTTAAATTTTTTATTTAAAGCTACAAGTTTCGTGTTAAACAATTCCATATTTAAAGCTTTACCTCATTTTTAGATTTCTTAAATGCATATACAGAGTCAATGTTAGTCAAAAAATGTTTACTAACTTTAGGAAAAGAAAAATTTTGTGATTTATATTAGATTAATATGATATTAATAATATCATGTATATTATAGGCTTCACCTCAATTTGTAAATTTGTATATTCCATCCCAAATTTTTACATTTTTATTTTAGTTTTTTTATTGCAAGTTATATCCTTAGTTTAATTGTGTTGCTCTACTTGGTATTCTAATTTCTTTTACTAAAATAAAATCTTTTTATTCATTCTGTCTTTCCTGCTTCTATTAGCTATTATGCTAAGATCTTTTTAAATCCCACATAATAACCATGAACTCTTTGTGTGTGTGTGTACCCCACCCCCGAAGTCTGACCCCAGCTGTCAAAGTGGAGAAGATCCACGTGAAGATGGATTACACATCCTCTAAGCCTGGCCACGCTCCTGCTTCTTCCTCATCCTCTTCTTCCTGCAGTACTGTGAGCTCCTCACCCTCGAAGCCAGGCCTTAATAGCCAGTCTGTACCAAAGGCTCATCAGCCAACCCCCGGCCACATCCCCAACGGGAAGGGTCACGTCTCCCCGCTTAGCAAGAAGCAGGACAGCAGCAACACCAACGCCAGTAGCAAAAGACCCACCAGGAAAGTGTTGGGTGAGTTTCTTGAAGCAGGGCAGATTTTACAGATGAACCGATGAAGGCGAATGCTCGATAGAAAGATGAGTGATTTAAACTGGTGACAAAATGTACATTCTCTTTATCGGTTTTGAAACAAAACCTGCATTTAAATATTCAAAAAGTTTCTATTGTGTTTTATATATTTAGAGATTGTGTTCTACCTCGTGTTTTTGTCGTCTGGTTTCTCCCCAGAACGCGAGTTCAGTCCGGATGTCCATTGCGGAGTCATGGATATTGGAGCACGTAAGCCATGCACAAGATCCTTAACGTGCAAGGTTAGTCCCACTCAACCTACACGCGCATATCAGTCAAGTGAGTTTCAAATATACACGTTTAATGTGAGACTATACATTTAAGATACTTTAGACTTTACCTCTCCATCTTAAAATCGCCACTGGATGGACGGATTCTCGTTGGATTTTCCATCATCATGGATTCACCGTTACTTTACACAGTCTGTCATATTAAACATGAGTGGTGTTGGGTAATGCTGTTTGATGTTAGTTCATAAAAGATCAAATTGCTTTTAATGACAGTTTTTTTTGTAACAAATTTAAAAGTTTTCTCAACACACTTGTACATTTACACTATAAAGACCGTAACCTGCTTTTATTCCCCACGCAGACACATTCCTTAAGCCAGAGAAGGGCAGTGCCCGGGAGGCGGAAGCGCTTCGACGTGTTGCTGGCGGAGCACAAGAACCGAACCCGGGAGAAGGAGCTGCAGCAGCAACAGCATAGGACGGAGCCATCACAGCAAACCCCACCCCCTCTCAGGGAGCCCCACCCACCTCTTCACCACGGCAACCCTATGGTTACCGCCACTGACGCGGCCAAGCTCTTCCCCCTTGGCAAAGCCAAACCCCACAATCCCGTGCTTCCACGGTGAGTCAGCAGTTTCATCCATCCTCCTTGGTCCTCACTTTCTCTTTCGCCCTCATATTCTTACTTCCTCAATCATACTCCCTCGCTAACAATCTCACTTGTCCTCGCGATCACCTCCACACTCTCTCTCTTTCTCTCTCTCTTGTTTGTCCTCACTCTGAGTTCTTTTAAAGGTTTTTAATAAATCCTACACAAAGATGAGTTTAATAGGAGCCAGTATTAATATTTCCTGTTTGCTTTTAGCAGCAGTAGCTCTCACAGCGGGCTGAGCAGCTTAGGGGACGCCGCCGCGACCCCTGACCCAACACTGCATCCCCACCCGGCTCCCACGCCTGACAGCGCGGCTTGTCCCTCCAGCGATGAGGGGGAGAACGAGGAGAGAGAGGAAATCATGGACAAACTGGACTGCCACTATTCAGGTTACCATCCAAGGCCAGCTGCTGTAAGTACTTCTCTCAGTCAATGGTTTTTGTGCTGAACGTCTTTCAGTCGCCGCGATGTCACCAACAAGCTTCTGTTGTTGTCTGAAGCATAGACAATTCTCTAGGTAGTCCTCGACTTATGAACATCCGAGTTTCGAATTTCCGCAGATATGAACCGTACCGTGGTTCTACTTCTGGTTCAAAGTAGCTCATGTTTATTGTGCAAAAAATTGACACGGCCGTGCACCAGATACCAATATTTACAATTATATAAAATATTTCCAGTGTTTAAATGAATGTATAAAATGTCCAAAGTCCGTGTGTGCTTTACATTGTATATTCGTCTCAAAAGACAAAGACTCACTTTGTCAGACTTAAGAACAAATCAGACTTGCGAACAGAATGTGCTCCTGGAACAGAACGTGTTCATAAGTCGAGGACTACCTGTATTAATATAGTTAATATGACACGTGAGTCATGGATAATTTGGACTAAGTGCACTCACTCCATCACAAATTTTTATAATGCACCTTTAGTCTGAAGGAAAATGTAAAGAAGAGCTCTAGCTTGGAAACAAACATAAGGTAAATAATAATAAACAAATTGCGTCAGTATTTTGCGTCAAGCAGCAAGCAGGTGATATGATTTTATTTTTTTCTGTATACACGTGATATCAGCTCTATTTGGAAAAGTCTAATAACGTTTACTGTGGCATGGAGTTTTAATGACCTCTCCTTCTCCGTTTATCTAGTCCTGCCCTTTCGGAAGCCGACTGTTCGGGAGAAGCTGTTATTCATTCGACCGGCGCTGGGATCGAGTCCGATATGCGCTGGTGGCCATGATGGACAAACACGTCACCTCGCTGATGTGGAAGTGAGAAACACTCTCCTGCTATAGCACTTAGACTTAATAATCTTTAAAATAATTAACCTTTTTACATTTTGTTGACCAAAAAATCAGTCAGTCATAGTAAAAATGACAAGGGTGAGTCAAAAATAAGCCACACTCTAGCTTAAGTTTTGGAAAAGACAAATGCATAATTCATCAACATAATCTCCTTGCTTTTCGATACACTTGTCCTTCTGTCAAAAAAACTGCCACAAATGCCCCGCCGTCTTCACTTCTTTATCAGAAGTGAATCTTTGGTGGCCTGAAAGTAGCCCTACAAGGACAAACAGGTTAAAGTCTGATGTAGAGAGAGATCAGGACTATAGGGAGGATGCTTTAACACCTCAATACGAAGTTTTTGCAGTGTGTGCAGAAGTGTGAGGAAAGACACTCGGGTATCAGTCATCTGCGTTTAATCCGAAGTTTAGGCTTCAGCTCTTCAATAAACGTCTCACTGTAACGAGCACTGTTGATTGTTGAGCCTTTTACCTGAATGTTCCAATACTTCCAATACTTTCTGAGAATTCCAGAAAACTGTAAGGATTAATGAATTTTCCAGCTGATGGTTGACTTTTGAACCTTTTCTCGGTCAGTGATTGAGGATGTTTCCGTTCCATACTCTGTCGTTTACTCTCAGGCTCGTAGTGATGAATCCGTGTCTCATCACCAGTAATGATTCTCTTTAAGAAACTTTCCCCTTCCTTAAAATATCGCTTCAAATTTTGTTGCTCTTCTGTTTACGCTCTACCGGCACTGGGTACTAACTCAGACCACAAAAAAACCCAACAACAAATAACCACACGCAGTTCTTCCTTTGTGCAAATCACAAGAGAGGTGTCCATTATTGCTTGCACAGAATGAACCGATGCAACATGTTCACACCTGCGCAGCAGTGACTGGGGGGGGCAGTTCTTTAAACGGAAAGTGCTGATAATGCAGTGCAGCCAACAAAAGTAGAGTGAGGACGATTTTTGACTCACCCTGGTATAAGGGTTGGTATTTAATCTATTATTTAATCCCACTCAGAAAGGAAAATGCGAGTGTTTGTACTGAGTGGGATTTCCAAACACTGTTGGAAACTTAACCTGTTTAATGAAGCAAGCAAAACGACATTTAGTCATTAAGGGTGTGTAAACTTTTCCACTAAAGTGCAATACTTGTCTTACATGTTTATTAACTAATTGGACATTTTCACTTTGCTTTGTGCTTTTGTTTCTCCCTCACAGAAAAATCCCTCTCGCGTTGGAGAATTCCTCCTCGTTGACGGTGACATCATCTCACAGGTCTACCACAAACTCGCTGTCCTCTTCCTCTGGATTTCTGAGCCCCTCCCCTCCGCCGCCTTACAGCCAGTCACACGACAGCAAGCCTACACTGTCGTATGGGACCACCCTAAATGCCCGTGTCACGTCACAGAGGGCAGGAGAGCAGCTCGCTTACAGCGGCGGCTCGTCCAGACAAGTGTCCTCGTCCTCACCCCAGATGCCTTCAGCACACTCGTCTTCGCTGCCCTCCACTCCCGGCTCGAACAAATCCATGCTCAAATCCCGCTCCACACCCAAGCACTTGTGGGTCAGGGAGCCCTCACCGGCTGCGCTAGCTAGCTCCAGCGCTAACAACAACAGTGACAGCGGCAGCGTGAGTAGCAGCAACAGCAGCGCAATCAGCCTCGGCTCGACAAAGAAGCGCAAGAACAGCTCTCTGCTGAAATATGCTGCCGAATCCTCTCCTTCGTCCTCCTCTTCCTCTTTAAAAAAGAACTGCATGGTGAACTCGGGCACCTCAGGGAGCAGCTTCCACTCCTCGCTAACCTCCATGGCGTCGTCTGGGGCTTTTTCTTCTTCATCGTCGTCCTCCTCGGCGCACGGTATGAGCTGCCCACCGGGTCGCGGTAACTCGATGGGCGCGCGCCAGGAAGCGGCCGAGCCCATCAAGCGCATGAGCGTGATGATGAACAGCAGCGACTCGACGCTCTCGCTCGGCCCGTTTGTGAACAACCCAGACGGGAGAAGCGACACCAAGAGGAGGAAGAGTTCACAGGCCACCAGCAGCCTCACCGGCACAGCGACCTGCACAGGTAAAGTAGGAGTCATCTAGTGACAGCCAGCAACGAAAAATACAAATATGCATTTTAAGATGTAAAAATATAAAAAGGTAAGGTTTAAGATGATAAATAAGGTTACATCATTTGTGTTCTATAAGCATTGAGACTAAAACTATAACTCATTTATTTAGAATAGCTTTTGATATTTCATAATTTTGTGTTTTTTATAATTGTGTTTTATTTTGTTTTGTATTTTTTTATTGCTATTTTATTACTATTTTGGCTTTAAAGCACTTTGGCTTAACTTAGTTTGCTGTAAGGTGCTATATAAATAAATGTTGACTAATTGCCTAATCAATCAAGTGTAAACATAACTATAATTGTTTATCTATAAATAAACAACAACTATTTAATTTTACTTGCCTTTTAATTCTACTCACTTAATCCCACTCTATCTTGTGTGTGTGTAGTAACAAAGTCTTTTTTTGCCTTTCACAGCATCTGGAGGGGGAGGGGCGCAGGGGCCTGGCAGGCCCAAAATGGCCAAATCACCAGCCATCAACAACATCCACGGCAAACACACGCGACCCATGGCGGGGACACCAGGGCTTCCAAACAATTCGCTTATACATCAGGTGTGTATCGATGTTTACTGTGGATGGGAATCACCAGGAGAGCAGCTGACACTATATTATCACTAAACCTGGGTGCTGGATTTGTGGATTTGTATTGCGATTCTATAAACATCCACATTTGATTATTATTTATTTATATGTTTATTTATTTTTAGATTTTGTTACAATTCTAAACAAACTCAGCAAATAGTTCACATCTCATGCTGAAGATGCTGTGCTGACTGCAGATGTGCGAATAGATTAGAGTGCCACCTGTAGGATTATAGCGGAATTGCAACATTTTAGCACCTCTAATTAATTAAAAAATCTGTTAGTGAGTCAGTGTGATGATGATTTTTTTTTTTCCCCTTCACCACTAATGTTCACACTCTTATTATTATCTGCTCATGGCGATAAACATGACCAGGCTTTTAAAACGCTGTAACCCCCTGTGAGATCCTTTTTTTTGTTGTTGAGATTTTATGGAAATGCTAAAAACAAGACCCCATATATTAAAACAGACAGTAAAACTAGAACAGTCTGACTAAGATTTATTTTTTATTGTTGCATTACCTATGTGTAAATGTATATAAAATTTACTGCCAAAATCAGTTGTTTTTTTTTCTTGTTATATTTGTATATGTTTGTTACATACACGAATTTGAACGCAGTGCAAATTGTAACAAGCCATTTCTTATCTTCCTTTTTCAGCCAAAGGCCCGCCCCTGACACAGGTGGGCCGGCTCTGGGGGTGCGAAGCGGCGGAGCGGAGCTCCCTTAGCGCCCGTCACGGCACACTGCACGAGGCCTTCTTCTTATTATTCTTCTCTTACTCTCAGCTTCCCACAATCCTCAGGGTGGAGAGCACACTGGGCCGCTCGGTGATGGAGCGCTGTTTCCCCGTGGCCACAAGGGGGCATCACACAGGTGGAAAATTAAGAAGAGGGGCACATCTGTGTGTGTGAAGGGTGGATGAATGAGACGGCATTCGCCCCGGTGGCAGGCAGCGTGTGATGCAAAGTTACAGTTAAGGGCTGGTTTTGGGCCACGCTACACCACTACACAGCATCAGATTCACAGGCTTCATTAGCGAAAAAGAGCATTTCTGTTGATTTCTTTCAGTGAGTGTGTGTACGTGTGTGTTCCTATGAATGATACCAGAACACTGGAAATTAAATTCTGTGTAAACTGTGATTGTTCGAGGGTGGGGCGCAGGAAGCAGACGTAATATATATCAGGAGTCTCAGAGAAGAAAACTAATGCAATCCCATTTAGTTTAATAAACGTATTTATTGTGTGAGGAGGAGTTTTTGCCATAATGCAATTCAGCACATTTTAAAAGAGGGGTTTAAAAGAAGAAAAGAAATGGAAACGATATCCGAATTGACAACCTAAATGCAAAACGGATGAGCATTTACAGTCTTAATGAATGTCGTTTACACACAGCAACTATTTGCAATTTTTGTAAAAGAGACCGGAACAAAACTCATTTCGCAGCTATATTTTGATCAAAAGAAACTTCCTAGATGTTTAACTTACAATGCAGTTAATAAACTCACCCAGTTCGGTTTAAAATTGCTTTTGTACTTAACCAAATTTAGCACTTAAAATGAGTCAAACTGATTTATGGAATTTCCCTTATTAAGGAAAGCTAAGGCACTTCCTATTAGTGATGCCACACTTGCGTTAAATGAATACTTTCAAAGCTTTTCATCTCCATCCACCACATCTGTGTCCAATTTTTTTTAAAGCCTTAAAGAAAAAGCAATCTTTAAAAAAAACAAAAAAAAAAAACACTAAAGCCCAATTCCTATTTTTTATGTTTTTTGTTTATTTTTAAACTACAAATCTTAACAGTTCTAAAATTGTGGCTTGTGGCTCCGACACGCTTTGACGCCGTTAACTAAAAAGTAGCTATGAGGCGCTGAGGTGAAAAAAAGTGGTTCTACATAAAAGCACTAGTGCTGCACAATTAATCGTGCGAAAAAAAAATCTAAATGACATGGATTGTGCAATTAAAATGGCTGCAATTTACTACAGGTAATGTATGCATAACTGGGAATTTGTCGATGATTTAAGTACAGTACCAGTCAAAAAAGTTTGGACACACCTTGTAATTTAGTGTTTTATGTTTAGAGATGGTCACATTCTAGAACAATACCGGAGCCTTTAAAACTGTAAAATAACACGAATGGACTTGGGTAGTTAAGTAACTACAATGACGACGATCAGTCTACTGGAACAGTATTTGCAAAAATTTAGGGGTGAAGTTAATTTTGAGTTACCAGCCTCAGTGTCCAAAACTTTTGATAGGTACTGAATTTCTTTATTATTTTTTTTATAATTTTGAGGTGATAAATATTAGCACACCTTCACTTAACAAGATCTCTAGTAACGCTTTTTGCCGTTAGCCTAGGGATGGGAATCACAGTGGTGTGAACAGTTTAGAACAGTTCTGTGAACCACCTGCAGGATTATAGAGGAACTGCAACATTTTACGAACTCAAAGGCAAACATGTTTAAATTATTTATTTTTAAATAAAAAAAAATTACCCTCATCTATAATAAATGTTATTAGAACGAATACCAGATGGAACGTTTAATAGTTATAGGCTATATAAATAATCGTAATGTGATTTTTTTTTTTTTTTTTTTTTTTCCATTTTTTTAATTGGATTAAATTGTGCAGCCCTAGAAACCACAGAAAAGTGGATTATTTGATCCAGTAGGGTCGTGGATAAAACCAATTACTACCATGTAGCTCTAAATTTAAGTCAGATTGTGGTGGACAGAAATTAGGATAAAACTGCTTTAAAGTATCCATTTAAATCGGTTGCAGTGAACTGTATTGAAACCTGGCTTTTAAACACTTGTAATCGTCGTGACTCAAGCTTTGCCAGGGAGATCTCTTCGCCTGTGAGGTTTTTTATTGAAAACATTTTTTTTTAATCTGACCGTTGGATTGTTGCTCACCTTTAGTATCCGTCAAACTACATGAAATCTCCCTTAATCACTACGGCTAGATGTGAAAAACTTTCAGGCTGTTAGGGACAAGTGCTTGTTTAACACACACTAAAAAAGAGATCATGCAATTCATTATACAACCTTGAGGGTGTTTTTGTTTTTTTATTTTCTTTGCAACAGCGATGCACATTTACACTAGAAAACGTAACGCAATGATGCTTGTCTGTTTAGTGATGCAACAGCGGTTTAATTAGATTTCACTCTCACACACACGCACACATGAACGAGAACGAATGAAAGACCGTGACTCGTCCATTATCGTCAGTGTGCTTTACACTTCGTGGTTTTTTTTTCCCCTACATAATTTTTTTCTCACTTTCAAAGAATGCAATCTGCAAAATTAAACTAAAAGGATTGAATAAATTTTAAATCTTACAGCTTATTTAATATCAGATCCCATGCTTTAATCAATAAAAAAAAAAAAAAAAAAAAGGTTTCAGCCTGAACCTGCGCACTTCAGCTGAACATGAAACCAAATCACAAACAAACCAAAAAGAAAGAGATCTGGCACACATGATTAATAGATGCTAAAAGGGGAGAAAAGAAGGAAAGAAAAAAAAAACCACGGCAAGTGTGAAAGCATCCTAAACTCGTCTTTATTTGTTTTTCTTACTAGAGCAGGTGTAGTGAGGCGGAGGTCAGCGGCAATACACGGGAACTACAGAATACGAGACGAACTACTGTGAGAAGCTCCTAAGGTGATGCTTTATAGCTCTGTAGCCACACGTTCATTTTCATTCACACGTGTACGTATACGAGCACTGATGCGCGAGTTCAAAAGCAATCCCCGCTTCTTCATACCGAATAAATCACTATGATTATGTCCAGTAATGACTATAAGATATCCTGAGATAGTGTTCTGAAATAAATAATTGACTAAAATAGGATTTTCTATGAAAACCGGCAATAGCTCTCTCTTGTGAGAGTCAAAAGCTTGTGGAGTATTAAAGTGTGAAGTGGATGTCTGCAGAAGGGAAAGAGAATTAATAACTAAAAATCCAAACTGATGTCAGTCAGCGATTGTAGCTGAGGAAACGAGAGGTTTTTTTTGTTTTTGTTTTTTTTTAATGTCCTTCTTCCCTAATCTTTTGGCTTTTTTTATTTTTAAATCAACAAATGTTGGTTAGCTGTTGGCTATTTCAGAATACATATTTTCTTTAACTAAAATAAAATAATAATGAAAAAAAAAACACAAAACGACAAATTGTACATACGGAGATGTATTTTTGCACAGGCATTTTCTTACACGTCTTTTGGTACAGACGAGATCGTTATTATTTATTTAGCGAACGGATTCGTTTTAAGATTTGAAGTGGTTCACTGCCAAGCTGATAATGCAATACACCTCTTAATCGTAAAATCTTCTTCTTTAGAAATTGTGGACTGAAAATCCTTATGAAGGAGCGTTGCCGCCCTAGTGGAGTCATGTTTTTATTTTTACTTATCATCACTATTGCCATGGTTATTATTTCTTTCTTTTTTTTATGTAATAAAATTAAGAGGATGTCCCAGAAGAAAAAAAAGTCTCCAAAAACTTAGATCACACCCATCGCATTTCACTGGCTGTTTGTGTTAAAGGATCCCATGGGCCCTTAAAGCAATTTAATAACGAGAAAAGTGTTGAACACTTAACGCACCGCCGTTGCCAAACGTATTTATATTTATAACACTGCAAGTCGTTCTTTAGCAGCTTTTTAGAACAACAATGAAGCGAAAAAAGTGCCTGAATTTGTTTTCTCACCTGTTTCAGAAGTCATGTTTGTTCCACGTTACACAAGTGTTATTATATAATGTGTTTTTAAGAAACAAGAAAAACTGTCCATGCTACCATCACCCCCGCCATTTCATTACAGTCTCAAACACGCCCTCGTTACCGTTTCTGTGACGATGCATTTAAAGCGTTACACTGAACAGCGATTTGGCAGTTTGGTTAATCGTATGCACTTAAATTTCCTGGCTGATTTTTTTTGGTTTTGCTCGGAAGTGATGTATACGTGCAGAACGCAGGCTGTAAACGTGATCACTTTTCATACACAAAGTATTCCAGTTCGTAGTCATCGGCAGGGGGAAGCGTGGTTCGAGAGTGTGTTTAATACAGTAATGAAGCACAGCCCTGTTTCTCATTGCGTTTATAAATAAGAAAGGAAAGGCGGGCCATTTTTGTTTTGTTCTCCCCCCCCCCCCTTTCTTTCCTGAGCTCCACTGGCAATGTTTATGATGGATTTGTTTTATGATGATGATTTACCAATAATGAAAGCACAGATGTGGAATGTGAATCACAGCTCTGAAACATTAACCCAGAGCGAAGAAAAATATTCAAGTGTGTATATTTTAAGGGTTTTGTTTTTCTTGATTTTTTTTTTTTTTTTTTTTTATAAATCTACATAATCCAATCATTTGAACAGCTGGACTTTTGTGTGTTGGCTGCTATGTAATTCATGAACAAAACATAGTAGGTTAGATTTACGTAATATTTAAAGAAAAAAGATTGTATAGTCTATTTGTTTTGTAACAGGTTTTTCTGTAAATAAAACAAAGTAATTTATACTGTTATTTATAAGAAAACAAATGCACGAGTCTGAGTTTTGTTTGTGAGATTTTGCTGTTTGTTTCAGATTCAAGATGAATGACACGTGTTTCTCTGAAAAGGTTTTTTTTATTAGATACTGTACATAAAACAAAAGGCAATTCAAGACACCGGAATTGTATTTGAACACCGTCACATGCCTGAAGACTAACACGCGTCTTGCGTAAACCTGCTACATGTTGATAACTCGAGAAAGCTTTTGCACTCTGTTCAGCAGGAGGTCACCCTTCTTTATGGTTTCCTGATACTGCCAGTTCTTACTGTCAGGCCTGCAGAAAGAGAGAGAGAAATTCATCATCATAAACTCAGAACAGTTCCTGTGCTTTATAATAATGAATTCCTAAAAAAAAAAAAAAAAAAAAAAATTCAGTTTATGATCTTATTGAGATTGTACAAGTAATCCCTTACTTCCAAATTTCCGCAGATATAAACTGACTGTGAGAAGAATAAAAATCACACAAAGTAGCTCAGGTGTATTGTACAAAACTGTGACACTGCAGATACCGATATTTACAATTATATGGAATTTCCAGTGTGAGGGGACAGGTTTAGTCAAGTGTCAAAGGCGCTAAGACTCACTTTGTCAGACTTAAGAACAAATCGGACTTATAGTGGTGTTCAAAATAATAGCAGTGTGTTGGAAAAAGTGAGTAAAGCTTCATATCCATGTAATAACTTTTAATTTAAATCACATTTTGCATTGAATGTGCAGGGTGTCCAATGCATTTATATGATTTAAATTAAAAGTTATTATATGGATATGGAGCTTTACTCACTTTTTTTCAACACATTGCTATTATTTTGAACACCACTGTATGAACATGCTCCCAGAACAGAACTCGTTAGTAAGGCAGAGTCTACCTGTATATCAAATTATTCTAAGCCTCTTGGTAGGTTTCTCGCCTGCCATGCACATGACCCGGGTTAAGTTCCTACCCAATGCCCAAACCTTAGCCACTAGGGACCAAGTCCGGATAAAATGGGAGGGTTGCATCAAGAAGGGCATCCAGTGTAAAACCTGTGCCAAGTTGTGTGTGGAGCGGAAAGTCCACCGTGGTGACTTCTGAATGGGAGCCGCCAAAAGACCGACAAGTACTCACTAACTGTTCCTATTAAACTTTTTTTTCCTTTTACTTCTACATTTACACAGCTTTAAATTTTTTTATTTTGATTTTAATTCACCTTGCTGAAGATATTCCTAACAATACACTTTTTTTTTTACCTGTTGGTCTCGACAATCTCATTCACTTTGTCGATCTTGCAGTGCAGTCGGCCAGCAGCGATAAACCTCGATAGCTCCCTTAGGAAAGAAGAAAAAATAATAATAAAGTGAAGTGTGTTGAGAATGTGCATGTGTAAATATTTAAAGGACAAGTTGTACGCACTGGTCAATAAACTCTGTGCTGACACCAAAGGCATCAGCCATATAGCCAAGCGTGAGAGAGCGGTATGACTCCAAGAGCTGGCTGTAGGCCAGAATGCGCATCTCACGCACGTAGTAACGATAGTGAGGAGCAAAGAGCCAGTCCCTCTTCATTTCCTGCTTAACACGAGCTGCGGGAGTACAAACAGCATAGAGCAAGTTAATAAAAACAAGCACAGACTGATGGACGGAGAGAAAGAAAGGGAGTATGATCAGGACTCACCCAGAGACTGGAAGAAGATGGAGTAACGGCACTCGTAGAGAGAGAACAGGTACTGACGCACTCCGGGCAGACTGTGCAGCACCTCCAGAATCTCCGCACCTTTAATAACCTGAAAGGAGACCAGTGTTCTTATATCTACTTTGCACATGCTGCACCAATTTTTCTCTCTCTGCTCTGTGTGAATCCTCTCACCTTCTCCCTCAGGTCCGGCCTCTTCAGCGCGATCATGCAGACGTAGACGGTGTACGTGACGAACGTCTTGTAGTCCATGAGCTCATATGAGGTAAAGGTGGAGACAGTGTCGAGGAAAAGCTCGGCAGCCTGCTTGAAGTCTCTGATGGCGACGCAGTACAGGCCCTGATACACCTTTAGGCGGTTCCTCCTGTCCCAGTCTCCGCCCTCTTCGATCAGACTGTCGAGATCGAATTCGGTTAAAACGTGAGAAAGGGTTCAATGAGTAACAATGTCACGATTGTATATCCTTTACCTCTTGGCTTTCTCGGTGTTGCGCGTGATGAGGTCGCTGTCCATGTAAAACAGCCCGATCCTCAGCAGGTAGAAGACAATGTCCAAGCGGTGGCCCAGCGCAACGGTTTTGTCGTAGGTTTTCCTAAATGCGGTCAGAGCTCCTTCCTAAATTGCGAGGAAAAAAAAGAAAATGAATGTAGTGTTGAAGCAGCAGGCGTGTTGGACAACCAAGATAAAGCTCTACACCTCACCTTGTCTCCGATCCGGATCAGATACTCGGCTTTGGCCATCATGGTGTCGCGGATCTCGCTTTCGCCAAGGTTCTTCTCTGCGTCCTCCAGGACCTCGTCCAGGCGCTTCAGCTCGTCCTCATTGGCTTTTTTCATCTTGTTTAGCAGGTCCGTGTCCACGGGCCACTTTAGTTCTTTACACAAGGTCTCGTAGTAAGGAGCCATGTCTGAAATAACACACGGAATTCAAAACGGTTCCTCATAAATACTCATTAAAATGCATATCAATATAAAGATTTTTCTCTTTATAAATAATTTTATTTTCAGATATATATAAATATATTAAATTATATATTGTTTTCACTAAAATTCTCTTCACCTCCATATACACAAGATTTTAAGGTGAAATTAAAGATTGAAGAAGATTTACTGACTAAAAAGTCTATTTGTTAATAAAAGGAGACCATAAAAAACTATATATATATATATATATATATACTTGGCTAAATTGCAAACATCATTGTGCAACATTATTAGCCGGTTATTTTCCCCCACCCGCTTTCCGTAAAATCATACTGATTGGTTTATTTGGCAGGGTATCTGCGCACGGATTGGCTGGTTTCAGCGCGAGCACGTATCAGCAGCCCATCGTAGTCCAAAAGGGCGGGGTTATATCGTATTACGGGTGGGAACAGTAACCTTGTTAGCGTTCAGCTAGCATGATTATTTCACGCTAGCTCGTGTAGCCTTAATCGAGAAGCGCGGCATGTGAAAAGACACACATTGAGTATTGGAGGACCCAAGGCAGGTTTAAATACTCACTGTTTGATCGAATCGCCTCCATGAGCTCGGTCTTCACCTCGGCATCCTGCCTGTGATCATCGAGAGTGAGCAGAAACTTAAGCTGCGCGATCCTCAGATCGGGGTTTTTGGGCAGCCCCTCCTCCTCCAGGTTCTCTAACGGCATTCTGGTGACTTCGGGTATTCGGTCAGCGCGAGCGAGGGGAACGAGAACGGGGCGAGCTCAAACTGACAACCGACGATGACTCTGAAGAAATCCAAACAACAGTAAAAATGTATGGCAGTCACTTCCGGTGAGCCGCAACTCAACGAGGCGAAAAAAAGAGGGCACGCTTGGAGGAGCGCACAGGCGGTGAAATGAGGTAGTGACGCCTAGCGGTCGTATTTATGTCCGGCTGACAAGGATGAGATCCAGTCAAGTTGTTTAATGCAGTTATGTTGCAGGCTTTAACAAACATTCACTTCTGTACAATATATACTGTTATTCAGTTATTCAAAATCTGTGATTAATTATAATTTTACATTCACACAAAAAGGACACTTATTAAAAAGGTCCTAATAATTATACTACTACTACTACTACTACTAATAATAATAATAATATTGACAAGATTTAATAAAAAACACTACAAAAGAAGAAAACCCAAGGACTATGATGATGATGATGATGATGATTATTATTATTATTATTATTATTATTATTATTATTATTAATAATAATAATAATAATAATAGGATGATGATGATGGTTATTATTATTATTATTATTATTATTATTATTATTATTATAGGATAATGATGATTATTATTAATAATAATAATAATAATAATAATAATAATAATAAACAGTAAAAATATAATTAAATATTTGTATTTAAGGGAAAATATATTAAATAAAAATAACTGATAAATAATAATTACTACTCACTCACTCACCCTCTATACCGCATGGACCTGGAGCCTATCACAGGAGACTTAGGACACGAGGCAGGGTACACCCTGGACAGGGTGCCAATCCATCGCAGGGCACACACACACACATCAACTCATGCACACACCCATTCACACACTAGGGGCAATTTGGGAACGCCAATTAGTCTAACCTGCATATCTTTTGACTGTGGGAGGAAACCGGAGTACCTGGAAGAAACTCACCAAGCACAGGGAGAACATGCAAACTCCATGCACACAGAGACGGGAATCGAGCCTGGCCGAGAAACGAACCCGGACAATAATTACTACTACTCAATAATAATAATGATAATACTTAATAATAATAACAATAATAATAATAATACATTATTATTATTGTTGTTATTATTATTATACTAATAACAATAATAATTATTATTATTGGTATACTACTAATAATTACAATTATTGTGATGTAAGGGTTCACAAACTTTCTCACTTGATTAAACTTATAATATTTAAAAATGCTTGGAAATGATTATTACAAGACTTTTTCAGGTTTGTTAAGATGCCTGTGCACCTGAGTTACACAATTTAAAAGCGTTTGGACCAAAATGTAAGGTTTCTTTTAATTAAATCATCGCTTTGGAAATCATGTTGGCGAGCAAAGTTGGTAATTCATTTAAAATGATCATGCTGTCTCGCTTCCTGTTGGGTGTATCCTCATGTAACTCTCTCTCTCTCTCTCTCTTTCTTTACAGAGTTTACAGTACAACAGTGCCCACTTACACAGGCTTGAGTACTACAATCGCGATTGAAAGATTGAATAAACAAATAAGACATTGTTCTTGGCCGGTTATTTATTAAGGAAGATCATCCAATAACACTTGGAGAACTATTTCTCAAGACTGCTGTTTTTCTGCCTCTGTTTTACTGTATTTTAAGCAATAGGCCGGTCTATTAATTCCATTTACCTCTGAGAGAGCGTGCCAAAGACATAAGAGGGATGATGTCAGTAACTGTGGCTTTTTCCACTGGCTTTGGAAAGCTGACGGGGCAGATCGCAAGGTCTGAGGTGAGGCAAATGAGAACCTAGTGAAGTGTGCACCCTGCGGAGTTTAGTCGCAAATCGAACCGAACGCCCGGCCTATTGATGACATGGTAGTAATTATAATTAAGGTTTAAATTGTATGCGGGACTCAGGGGAGCTGATCTCCTGCACCTTCTGCTGAATTGAATGGCAGAACAAAATGAGCTTGGAACGCTTAACCTATTAAGATGGAACTAGAATTCTTCTACTCCTTGTAGTCACATGTCCATGATATCAGTGTCGAGACCTCGGTAATAATAGTCAATTAAATGAACGGAACATTTAAGCCCAGATATTATAGCCTGCTTTCATATCCAATGGAAAGTCAATGGAGCAAATCGCCGGTCTGTGGAGGTTTAAAGGTTTAACTGATTATGGAAAATGAGAATTTACTGAAGCATACGAGTCATTTGCAAACCAGATCAATTAACATACCACGACACAAAACTTTCAGCTAAAACCAAAGAAAAACTCCATAGATGTGATAATTTGCTCATTCTGTACATTCAGGTCGTCTGCTGACTTCATTTTATTGCCACATAACGTTGCTGAGTCTCGACCTGAGAATCTGACGCAACCCCAGATCATAACACTGTCTCCAGAGGCTTGTACAGTGGACACTATGCATGATGGGTGACCCGCTTCACGAGCTTCCCTTCTTACCCTGACACGCCCATCACTCTGGAATAGGATCAACCTGGACTTATCAGACCACATGACCTTTTTCCATCACTCCAATGTCTGATCTTTAGCTCCCTATCAAACTCAAGCCTGTTTTTCTAATGTGTCTTACCAACAAGTGATTTTCCCATGGACACATCATATGAAAATCCTCATACTTTCATTGTTAAATATAGCTCTGAACGCAGTGGTGGGACAGTGTTATAATATGGGGTTGCTTTGTGGGTCAGGTCTAGTTTCAGCTACGTTATGCACCCAAAAAAATTAAGTAGGTTGATGATTCCACAGGCATATTCCATGATAACAGCGCCAGGATTCATCGGGCTTAAATTGTGAGAGTGGATCCGGGAGCATGAGACATCTCTCACACACATGGATTGGTCACCATATAGTCCAGACCTTAACCCCATTTAGAATCTTTGGGATGTGATGGAGAAGGCTTTATGCAGTGGTCTGATTTTCCCATCATCAATACAAGATCTTGGAGAGAAATTCCTGCGACTCTGGACAGAAATAAATGTTGCAACATTGCATAAGTCTACCGAAACGGCGCCGCGGCCGTAAGCGAAGTAAAAGTCGAGTGCAGTATTAGAGTCTGCGCCTTTATTGTGAATATGATGATCATATCCGGACCTCTTGGTTTATTCCTGTTAAGTTTGTTTAAACGTATATGACTAGCTTTATGATGTCACTCAAACATGTTTTATGAAATATCCTGTCAATTACCCATCCAGCGTTAGCAATGCAGAACGGTTTTTAAAAGTCTAATTGAAAATAAGACATTGTGTAAGGTTAGTAAACTCCCAAACGTGCCGTGGATGACGCGACCCCCATGTCGAGGATCATTACCGCTGATGAAACTTATGTATGACCCTGAGATGAAGCAACAGTCTTTACAGTGGAAGAGCCCCCGCTACCCCGCTGCTCGACCAAGTGCATGCTCATTGTCTTTTTTAACATTCGTGGCCACCGGCCAGACCGTCGATAGTGAACTTTATCACCAGGTTTTAATGTGTCTTATTTATTTACTTATTGATTTAGAGTAATTTGTCCTAACATCAGAGTACACTGGTACAAGGTTTATTGCTCATTAACCAAATGCTAAAAGACTTCTTTAAAAGTCTCCTTTCTTGCTCACTATAATAAGGGCAGTTGAACCAATCAACCTGCATCAATCATCAGGGATTTTAACAATCCTTTATCAGTAACCTTTGGGTCGGTGCTTGACCGTACCCTTGTGGGTCACTGAATGATCCATGAAAGATATGAGGTGAGAAATTGTGACAGTAATATTGATTAAATCCCTGGCAGCATATAGTCCAAAGGTTAGTATTTAATATAAGATTCAGAATATAACATGGTGACCTTTAGACATGGATGGTTTGGTGGAAAGTCATGGCTGTGCACGCTGCTTGAAATCTCGGAAGACAAACAGCGAAGCGACACAAGCGGGTAGCCGCATTCTCATCTGGGATTAGGATAGGGTACACCTCTAGATTACGAACTTCAAACTGTCACACGCTTACCGAGCATGAAGCTGAGAAGCTTGGGGGCTTCCTTCATGAACTGCACATCAGGTCAGACTTTAAACAGCACCTAGATTAAGGCAGTTTAAGGATGAAAGGAGATGGCAACCAATAAACAGGTGCTCCTCTGTGCCGGCTTCTAATATTGTGATGAGCGTTGCTGTCTCCATTTGCCCTCTTGTGTATGATGTATGTTTATATATATATTTTAAATACAAAAGTTCTCCAACTTAGGTGGTTTGGTGTGGGGCTTGGTGGTGTAGTGGTAAATGACTTGCTCCTGAGATCAGAGATTGTTGGTTCGAATCTGGCTTGGCCCCAGGATTGATGTGCATGAAGGTGACGGATAAACAGGAGTTGGAGAGTGAGGGATGAAGGAGATTGTTGAAAATGGTGCTGCAGGATAACTGAAAAAGTGTGGGTGATAGTTTAACTATTATCCAAAAACTAAGTCGAAACCCTCTTATCAAGCTGCATAACCCTTTATTTCTTCTGCCCTGATCCTGGGGAGGCAGCTGCCTGCATTTACCCCCCCTTCAGGTTGCACCCTCCGGCCTACAGTCCTGAACCATTTACGCTCATATCCTTGAGTCCTGGCTGGGTTTCGAACCAGCAACCTCTCTGTCCAGAGGCAAGCACTCATCTACATGAGCTACAGGATCTCATACAGGGGTTTGTTTTTAAGGACCTTTTGAATTTGTTTTCTTAACTCAAGGTAAAATCTTTCCTGGGGTTTGAACTAGCAACCTCAAGAGGCAGCTCTCATACACATGAGCTATTTGTTTCCACACCTAAAGGGGCTTTGCAAAAGCCTTTCACTTTGTCTTTGTCTTTGTGTTCCTAACCCTGACCTATGATAAAGTGAAATAGCAGTCCTTCTAAAGTTAAGGCTGGGTTTGAAACAGCAACATCACATGAGAGATAGGACCACGTAGCTGTTGTCTGCTTATTTAAAGCTTTTCATTTTGTGTCCTTAACCCTGAATTAACAATTAAGCAATATCAATCTGTGTTCAAACCAATGACACACACACAGAGCTGATGTTTTTCATTTTTATGCTTTTCACTTTGTGCTCTCAACCCTTACTTAAAGACAAAGCAAAACACTCATTCACAGGGTTTGAACCAACAATAACATCATTCTGAGGCAAGGTTTATCCACCTGAGCTAAACAGCCTCTCACCAAATTCCTTTTTAAGAGTTTTTTGGTGCACTAGAGAGCATGTCACTACCCACTACAGGACAATAGTGTCCGATTCCTGAAGCTTTTATTATGAGAATGTGGTGGAGGCTCAGCGCTCGTCACCTCCATGTAGATTCTCTTCTACACCTCCCACACCTTCCTACTCGTGTTGCTCAGACTCCCCCTGACTCTGCAGTTCCTGTATCCTACACACATTGTGTTTCCAACCAGGCTTTCAGCACTCATATCTTGAAAAACCTAACTGTAGGCTAATGGCCTAAAACTGCCTCACCTTAAGCCCATGTTATCCTTTACTTGACAACACCTATACAAGCCTTAAAGCAGGACTGCCAGATGTACACTTAACTCTATGTTCTGAACCAATAAACCGTAGCAACCTACAGAGCCTCCCCAGTATTGCACGGAGAATAATCTTTTACTTGTCAACACCTCTATACAAAAACATGTGCTTGAAAATGAATGACAGCACTTCAGATAAGCCTTGAAGCCTGACTGTCACATGCTGGTGCAACTACCTACTACACCACCGCAGGACAAAACCCTTGAGCCACATCTCAGGATGAAATACCAGACTAAGCTTGGATGACAGGAGGTTTAATACACAAGATAAACTGCCTGAGAGAATCACGAACTTGAGTGTGGCTTTGTGGTAAAGCACTTGATTTCCCAACCTGAGGTCTGTGGCAGCATCGTTTAGGTAATGTGTCTAGACAGCTCAGTCTTTCAACCCCAGTTTGACTCTGGCTTAGGGAAATACCCCAGGTGTGCTGAATTCAAGGAGAACAGCATACGATTCTAACACATCTTTATTTATTTTTTAGAATAAGAAAATTGAGAGAAAGTAAATTTTGTGAAATAATCTGTCATCTCGCATCTGCATCGTCGTCATCTCGAATGTTTTTCTAGCTGCAAATCCTCCTAAACCATTCATGGGAATTGAACCAAACTGTCACTAGAACCTTTATTAGGAAGTGTAAATGTGCACTAGGTATTCATTAAAAAAAATTAATACGTAATATTTCTGTTGATATGTTACCTAAGTTTCCTTTTTTTACATGTTAATTGGATAACTAAAAAAAAAAGGAAATCCTACATATGTATCTGGTGATCTGTCCTGATGAAATTATTAATGTTAATGGAGATTTAATAACTTCTACACCCTCTCTTGTTACCAGGATAATGATTTCTGGAATTTCATACAGGAATTATCTTTTTTCTTAGGTGCTCTAAATTGAATACGTTGAACAAAAATCTGAGAATAAGGCTGATGTATGAAAGTATGATTCACTGATGGTTGTCCAGTCATATGGGGGTGCTGCGCTCATGTGGGTGGGAATTACATTATGTGGAAACTGTCTGCATTTGGCTGCATTTATCCCTTATGTCACTGTAGGGGTAAGACATGTGGACCTTAGACTGATGTAACTGCTGATTAGTGCGTATAGGGAAAGTCTATAAAGGTATAAATATCTCGAGTACCAGGCTTATACTGTATAGGCACGTAAAAATACACTGGAGTTGTTCATGTAGCACTGATTATTTCCCAAAACCTGCACATCCTGAAGTGTTTTCGTCTCCTACACAGCAATATGTCAATACTAGCATGAGGGGCGTTCAAGTATACCCAGGACACAGTGATGAAATTATTATTATTATTTTTTTTAAACTGATTCGAATTTACAGAAGACTTAAAATCTCCATAAAGAAATGAAACTACCACATTCACATAATTCTTTACAGTTGTTACCATGGAAACAGTAAGAAATTACAAGCGAAACCTTGCAGCTGGAACTACTGTCAGAATGGATGATGCAGGAAAGACACTCTCTAACTAGTGAGAACTGAAAAAAACATCAAATAGCGCTGAGGTATTAAAAGAGTACAAATAATACAGTACAATGCAGGAGTGTAATTCTGCGGCTCACTATCATTCCTGAATTTAAAGTGTGTAATTAGAACTATTTAAAATGTCCTCAGCTGCACTCTACACTTATAAGTATGAAAAGCAGTCAAGAATAAAAAGATCAAAAGAGATTTTAAAAAAAGGAGATAAAAGCATCATTGTGTCTGGTATTTTTGTTCAAGAAAGTGTAGAAAAGCCTGAACAATGGCGCTTATCTTCCTCAGGTGGTAATGAAGTCCTGCAGCTTTTTGCTCTTTGCGTGTGTTTGTCCGGCTGCATTCATCTACATATTCTTCCTCTGGCCGGACACAAAGGCCAAAACTCAGCTGGAAATCATTTGGGATTTCAGAAACATCGAAGTGTGTGACTCTACGACTTGGTGTCACAGATGTGAAAGGAAACAACAAAAATGTGAATCTGTTCACTAATACTGTGCTCTTCATACAGTATATACAGGTGCATCTCAATATATTAGAATATCATTGAAAAGTTGAATATTTCAGTAATCCAATTCAAAAAGAAAAACTTATAGATGTAATAAACAGACTGATATATTTCAAATATATTTCTTGTTTATTCCTTTTAATTTGGATGATTATGAAACGAAGCCCATTTAAGAATTTGGTGCATTCACAAGGAGTGGACTGCAGCTGAAGTCAGTGCTTTAAGAGCCACCATTTACAGACGTTTCCAGGACAACTGTCGCATTCCTTGAACCTGAGACAGTGCCACTCCAAGCCACTAATAAACCAGAGACCGTGTCAGAGGCATCTTACTGTACCTGGGCTAAGGACAAAAAGGACTGGACATTTGCTCAGTGGGCCGAAGTCCTCTTTTTAGATGAAAGTAAATTTTTATTTGGAAATCAAGGTCCAGGAGTCTGGAGAAAGAGAGGAGGCAGAGAATCCAAGTTGCTTGAGGTCCAATATAAAGTTTGCATGGTGTCATGACGGGGTGGTATTGGCTGTTAATGCCGTGGGCAGAAAAGGGCAGGCACAGGCGCAGAGGGTTGTTTTTGAACAAAAGAGTCTTTATTTTGGATATAGCCAAAACAGGACTCCCAAAGAAACAAAACAAACAAAGAAATGGACACGTAAATTATACAACCCATAACTGACCAATACCCATGCTAGAGGACAAGACACAAGACATAAGCATTATGCTGATATACTTGGTTACCTGACAAGACACAGACTCTAATACACCAACTACACATAACTATAAGCATTATGTAGAGACACATGCTTAAAGACACAACACAGAGTCAAGCTAAGCATGGAGCTGAAAATGGGGACAAGAGACACTCGGAGAGACCAGAGACAGGACTAGAGACACGAGACAGGACTAAGGCTAAAGACATGGCAATTAGCTAAACATGGTCATTAGCTAACCATGGCAGTCAGCCACACATACATCTAGCTAAGCATGTCTTTAGCCTAACATGCACATAGCTACACACAACACTAGGGACTCGGGACACAGAAACACAGAGGCTAGGCTAGGCGACACACAGAGGCTAGGCTAGGCGACACACAGAGGCTAGGCTAGGCGACACACAGAGGCTAGGCTAGGCTAGGCGACACACAGAGGCTAGGCTAGGCTAGGCGACACACAGAGGCTAGGCTAGGCTAGGCGACACACAGAGGCTAGGCTAGGCTAGGGGACACACAGAGGCTAGGATAGGCTAGGGGACACACAGAGGCTAGGCTAGGCTAGGGGACACACAGAGGCTAGGCTAGGCTAGGCGACACACAGAGGCTAGGCTAGGCTAGGCGACACACAGAGGCTAGGCTAGGCTAGGGGACACACAGAGGCTAGGCTAGGCTAGGGGACACACAGAGGCTAGGCTAGGCTAGGGGACACACAGAGGCTAGGCTAGGCTAGGGGACACACAGAGGCTAGGCTAGGCTAGGGGACACACAGAGGCTAGGCTAGGCTAGGGGACACACAGAGGCTAGGCTAGGCTAGGGGACACACAGAGGCTAGGCTAGGCTAGGGGACACACAGAGGCTAGGCTAGGCTAGGGAACACACAGAGGCTAGGCTAGGGGACACAAAGAGGCTAGGCTAGGCTAGGGGACACACAGAGGCTAGGCTAGGCTAGGCTAGGGGACACACAGAGGCTAGGCTGGGCTAGGGGACACACAGAGGCTAGGCTAGGGGACACACATAGGCTAGGCTAACAAACAACACAACATGACTCAACACCGAATCAGCTCCACACACACTTGAACACCAAAGACGTACATGCAAACACCTTTAGCTTGGGGACATTCTAAGTAGTTATGGATTAACATGAACTACAAAATAACAATATAAAATAAACCAAAATATAAACAAAGAAAAACAATACACAACACAAAATGCCCACTTGACAGTACGTACAAACGTTCAATGCTCAACCCAGTTTCCCAGACTAATCAGCTCTTTATTGAAGATTTAACGACCTACCTCGGTTCAGGTGTGCTCCCGCATCACCTGACCAAGGTGCCTTCTGGGAAACTGAGTCTGCAAAACAAAAACTCCAAAGGGCAAAACAGTGCCCTCTAGTGGCGATTCCTTACACATGGTCAGTGGTGGGTAGCCCTGTCATCTGCTGATGTTGGTCCACTGTGTTTTATCAGGTCCAAGGTCAGCACAGCTAATAGAACACGTCATGCTTCACTCTGCTGACCAGCTTTATGGAGAAATATAAAGTTTGCATGGTGTCATGACGGGGTGGTATTGGCTGTTAATGCCGTGGGCAGAAAAGGGCAGGCACAGGCGCAGAGGGTTGTTTTTGAACAAAAGAGTCTTTATTTTGGATATAGCCAAAACAGGACTCCCAAAGAAACAAAACAAACAAAGAAATGGACACGTAAATTATACAACCCATAACTGACCAATACCCATGCTAGAGGACAAGACACAAGACATAAGCATTATGCTGATATACTTGGTTACCTGACAAGACACAGACTCTAATACACCAACTACACATAACTATAAGCATTATGTAGAGACACATGCTTAAAGACACAACACAGAGTCAAGCTAAGCATGGAGCTGAAAATGGGGACAAGAGACACTCGGAGAGACCAGAGACAGGACTAGAGACACGAGACAGGACTAAGGCTAAAGACATGGCAATTAGCTAAACATGGTCATTAGCTAACCATGGCAGTCAGCCACACATACATCTAGCTAAGCATGTCTTTAGCCTAACATGCACATAGCTACACACAACACTAGGGACTCGGGACACAGAAACACAGAGGCTAGGCTAGGCGACACACAGAGGCTAGGCTAGGCGACACACAGAGGCTAGGCTAGGCTAGGCGACACACAGAGGCTAGGCTAGGCTAGGCGACACACAGAGGCTAGGCTAGGCTAGGGGACACACAGAGGCTAGGCTAGGCTAGGCGACACACAGAGGCTAGGCTAGGCTAGGGGACACACAGAGGCTAGGCTAGGCTAGGGGACACACAGAGGCTAGGCTAGGCTAGGGGACACACAGAGGCTAGGCTAGGCTAGGCGACACACAGAGGCTAGGCTAGGCTAGGGGACACACAGAGGCTAGGCTAGGGGACACACAGAGGCTAGGCTAGGCTAGGGGACACACAGAGGCTAGGCTAGGCTAGGGGACACACAGAGGCTAGGCTAGGGGACACACAGAGGCTAGGCTAGGGGACACACAGAGGCTAGGCTAGGCTAGGGGACACACAGAGGCTAGGCTAGGCTAGGGAACACACAGAGGCTAGGCTAGGGGACACAAAGAGGCTAGGCTAGGCTAGGGGACACACAGAGGCTAGGCTAGGGGACACAAAGAGGCTAGGCTAGGCTAGGGGACACACAGAGGCTAGGCTAGGCTAGGGGACACACAGAGGCTAGGCTAGGCTAGGGGACACACAGAGGCTAGGCTAGGCTAGGGGACACACAGAGGCTAGGCTAGGCTAGGGGACACACAGAGGCTAGGCTAGGCTAGGGGACACACAGAGGCTAGGCTAGGCTAGGGGACACAAAGAGGCTAGGCTAGGCTAGGGAACACACAGAGGCTAGGCTAGGCTAGGGAACACACAGAGGCTAGGCTAGGCTAGGGGACACACAGAGGCTAGGCTAGGGGACACAAAGAGGCTAGGCTAGGCTAGGGGACACACAGAGGCTAGGCTAGGGGACACAAAGAGGCTAGGCTAGGCTAGGGGACACACAGAGGCTAGGCTAGGCTAGGGGACACACAGAGGCTAGGCTAGGGGACACACAGAGGCTAGGCTAGGGGACACACAGAGGCTAGGCTAGGCTAGGGGACACACAGAGGCTAGGCTAGGGGACACACAGAGGCTAGGCTAGGCTAGGGGACACACAGAGACTAGGCTATGCTAGGGGACACACAGAGGCTAGGCTAGGCTAGGCTAGGGGACACACAGAGGCTAGGATAGGCTAGGCTAGGGGACACACAGAGGCTAGGATAGGCTAGGCTAGGGGACACACAGAGGCTAGGCTAGGGGGACACACAGAGGCTAGGATAGGCTAGGCTAGGGGACACACAGAGGCTAGGATAGGCTAGGGGACACACAGAGGCTAGGCTAGGGGACACAAAGAGGCTAGGCTAGGCTAGGGGACACACGGAGGCTAGGCTAGGCTAGGGGACACACGGAGGCTAGGCTAGGCTAGGCTAGGGAACACACGGAGGCTAGGCTAGGGGACACACAGAGGCTAGGCTAGGGGACACACAGAGGCTAGGCTAGGCTAGGGGACACACAGAGGCTAGGCTAGGGGACACACAGAGGCTAGGCTAGGCTAGGGGACACACAGAGGCTAGGCTAGGCTAGGGGACACACAAAGGCTAGGCTAACAAACAACACAACATGACTCAACACCGAATCAGCTCCACACACACTTGAACACCAAAGACGTACATGCAAACACCTTTAGCTTGGGGACATGCTAAGTAGTTATGGATTAACATGAACTACAAAATAACAATATAAAATAAACCAAAATATAAACAAAGAAAAACAATACACAACACAAAATGCCCACTTGACAGTACGTACAAACGTTCAATGCTCAACCCAGTTTCCCAGACTAATCAGCTCTTTATTGAAGATTTAACGACCTACCTCGGTTCAGGTGTGCTCCCGCATCACCTGACCAAGGTGCCTTCTGGGAAACTGAGTCTGCAAAACAAAAACTCCAAAGGGCAAAACAGTGCCCTCTAGTGGCGATTCCTTACACATGGTCAGTGGTGGGTAGCCCTGTCATCTGCTGATGTTGGTCCACTGTGTTTTATCAGGTCCAAGGTCAGCACAGCTAATAGAACACGTCATGCTTCACTCTGCTGACCAGCTTTATGGAGATGCTGATTTCATTTTCCAGCAGGACTTGGCACTTCCCCACACTGCCAAAATAACTAATACCTGGTTTAAGGACCATGGTATTCTGTGCTGTGATTGGCCAGCAAACTCGTCGACCTAAACGCCATTGAGAACCTATGGGGTATTGTGAAGAGGAAGATGGGAGACACCAGCACCGACAATGCAGAAGTAACCTGGGCTTCCATAAAACCTCAGCACTGCCACAGACGGATCGCCTTCATGCCACACTGCATTGCTGCAGTAATACAGACAAAGGGGGCCCCTACCAAGTATTGAGTGCTGTACATGTACATGCTTTTTTTTTTACTTTTTAACATTTCTGTTAAATTTTTAATAGTTTATATATATATATATATATATATATATATATATATATATATATATATATATATATATATATATATATTTGTTGCCTGGATTGTGCCTGAGCTAATGCTGTTAGGTAATTTTAAGAAAATGACATGAAGTAGCCAAATTTTAGATGGGTCTACAATAAGATAGGTCAAGATGATCTGCTGAACCAGACATAAGTTGTTGGTGCCAGACAGGCTGGTTGGAGTATTTGCTGAAATTGCTGGTCTACTGGGATTTTCACACACAACCATCTCTAAGGTTTACAGAGAATGTCTTAAAAAGAGAAAATATCCAGTTAGAGGCAGTTCTCCATGGTGAAAATGCCGTGTTGATGCCAGAGGTTAGAGAAGAACAGCGAGACTGGTTTGAGCTGGTAGAAAGGCAACAGTAAGGCAACCGTAAGCTTGGAGCAGATGGGCTACAGGAACAGAAGACCGCACCGGGTGCCACTACTGTCAGGAAACGATCAAAATGGCATCCGTTCAAGCGTAAACACCATGTAGCATTCTCCTCTCCTGGCGTCTTCCCAGGTTTCCTTTAAACAAGGTCAGCTAACCCCGCTGCGTCACTGGGATTCCCCTCGTGATTTGGAGGTGCAGTCTCCTGAGAGTATAATGTGGAATTAAAACAATAACACTGTGTGTTTGCTTTTTTTATGTTTTACATATATTTGTGTTAAGATATATATGACTCACTTTGTTGGACTTATGAATGAATCCGACTTACGAACGTGATCCCAGAAAGAGGCTCATTCGTAAGTCAGGGATTTACTGTACTAGCAAAGTGTACCTAATGATGAGTGTTTAAGTATAAAGAACATAATCATTATGTACTTTTTGTTATAATACACTGAGAAGTGTTTACAATTAGTACATTGCCAAATTTAATCTAATTCATCAATTTTCACGAACATGGGCATATAAAGGAAACATGTAAATGCATATAATGTATCGATGAGGTCCAGAATCACAATTTTTCCATAGGCAGGCTGGCAGTGCTGTCTACTTGTGACTAAAAGATCGTTCATTTTATTAGTTTCTTATGATATGCCATCAGCATGCCAAGTATGTGGTGTAATGATATAAAAGAAAATATATAAGAAAAAATACTTAGGGACAAAGGAAAAGAGGACAAAAGGTAAGAGGATTTAAACTGAAAGAAAGATGAGGGAGATCAAGACCAGAAGGTGGCGGTAATGCGACATTGTGAATGACAACTGCAGGTAAAAACCAAGAAGACAAGAAGAAGACAAGAATTGCATGTGCACAACAGTGACCTGGTTTTCAGACACAAAGATTGAGAAACACCAGACAAATATCTACCATATTCGAATTAATATTAGGGCTGTTAGTTTTTTTTTTTTTTTTAAATGTAGGCCTGACATCCCTGGGGATTTTTAAAGTGAGAACTCATTATGAACTCCACCCCATTGTTCAAGCTGCTCTTCATCTGCATTTCAATCCAACCCCCCACACGAATTCATGGCTCAGTGGGGTTTATGAGTCCAGCGGGAATTCCAGTCAAGCTTCATTCTGAGGGGTTCCCCCTTATCAACGCCTGCCAGGCAACACTTTTTTACCCCGACCTCATTTACTTGTTAAATATACACACAGTGAGCAAGACTGACACCATCACGCTAATAACGAGATATTTTATCAGCGCTTGGCTGCTGTTGCTTATCCGCGTAGCATTCATGTGCTAATATCAACTGCACTCCACAGCCATGAATTCCAACAGAGGAAATTTTGTCCTCACTGTCCCCCTTAAATGTCTGATTTTTAGGAGTTTCAAAAGACCTTCCGATGTGGTGAAACAGTTTTAATGACTACAACAATAGCTCGCGGCAATTACAAATGTAACACATTTTGGCAAGAAATGACTTCAAGTATATTCAGTGTTATTCCTTTGCTTGGTGATAAACGTTCACTGCTAGCATAGCTGGTTACTAATAATCACTAATGTTATGAGACGTATCAGTTCTAAATTTCTATTATAGGTGTTTTTTTTCTCCCGTCCAAAAACATTAGCTGCTAGTAGCTAGGTGCTTCGTGAGCTACAATGCTACAACCCGAGATGTCGCGAGAGTGATTTTCTTTTTGTTGTATTGTTTTTGCAAAAATATGATATTTTAGGTCGAAAAATCCAATAATGATTAATAAGTCGATTATCACATGATCAATATTGTACAGTACAGTCTGACACATATATAATCTTGTTGTATAAAAATGTTATCAGGGATCATTCTGTACTTTGTGGCAAGTAATAATATTGAAAGTTTTTATTGAAATCACAAACAAATGTCTAGTATTAAGTGTGTTGAGTTTCCCGAAAGTGGAGAAGCCGGCAATGATGGTAATTGTTGTGTAATTGCCTTACGCAGCTTTTTTATTGTTTGAAATACTCACCATGTTATGCGTAAGAGGATGAGCACCATGATAAAAAATGTTTTAGGCCTTTGATTATTCTGACTTTTTTCTCAGAATTCTGACTTGCACCTCAGGATTTTTACTTTAATTCTGCTCTAATTTATTAACCCTTCAAACTCAAGCAGCAATGATCTATCAGTCAATGATGTTGATTTTTAAAACAGAAGTCCTGCATTTGGGTCTCTACATATGTCCGGTAGAAACAGAGTTATTATTACTTTTAAAAAGCATGAATTTTAGAGTTACTGAAATATTGGAATGACATAAATGTGGGACTCACAAAATGTATATTTGTGTGTTTGTGTATGTGTACACACACACACACACACACACACACACATTCATATATAAACACATGATCACTATAAATTAATACAGGAAATGGCTAAAAATGGTCTGTGTTTTAGGCCGATCAAAAATGTCAGACATTTCCTCTCTTCTTGTCGTGACCTTTACTTTGTTTTTTATAAATGGATGGCCATGTGATAAGAAAGATTTTGAAAGATTTTCAATCAGCCTGTGGTTCCCCTCCTGCATGACTCTCTAACTGAACTTGGATCCTTACAGGTTCCCATACGCCTGAGATTAAAGTCAGAATTCTGATATTTACATTTTTTTATTGTGGCCCTAATCATTTTCCATATATTCTTCATTTTTTATTTTTTCCCCAAAACTTTCTAAAAACTTCTGATCAGACTGTTTGTGCAGGTGAGAAGGGTCTTTGCCCGTGAAGAACAGTTTCATGTGAATGGTTACTGAATTGCAGTACGTCTGACCGGTCAGATGGAGGGGGTGTTTGTCTTCAGAATTTAGGACTGTGGTGTTTCTGTTCTGGCATGAAAGAAATTGCAAAGAGAGAGAGAGAGAAGAGAGAGAAAGAGAGAGAGAGAGCATACTGTACATTCAGAAAGAAAAAATGCAAAAAATGTAAAAGCAAAAAAAAAAAAGTTTTGTAAATTGTCCAAACCAAAAGTTTTCCATGTAGTTTCATTTCTCATCTAATACAGCACTGATAAAACTTTTGTACACACCATGAGAGTATTTATAAACTTACTCACTTTTAGACACGAGCCACAAAATCTTTTTAGCTAAGTACGTTATCGGACAGGAAAAGTTCGCCCTTGTCTGCTGGAGTGGCAGGGACAATTAGCCTGTTGTTGAACAGAGCTAATGAACAAATGTAGCGCTAACACATACTGAGAATGACAAGCACTTCGACAGCCTGGAAAAGCGTCGTTCGTGTCATCTGAAGATGAAGTATCTGTCAGCGAGACAAAGTCACTGGCAGCTGTACAATGACGGTGTGATCTGTTAAGGTCTGAGGGGTCAGGCGAGGTTCCTGATGTATAATTACGTCCATTAGCATGATTATGAATGTGAGTTAGGGCTCTACGTGACGATTATTCATCTGGATGATGGTGAGCGTGGGGGCAGATGGCCTTTGTTTCTCTATCATGAGGGTGATGACGCAGCGTTCCTGTCTTTTTCAACAAGTACAGCATACACACTTCTTCCTCGCCTTCTGGCATCACAGGGCTAACAAACTGGCTGACGACAATGAGAAAGTCATTAACGTTAATATTAACATAATCAGCCTCACACACCGACATGGGATATTAAATACATTTTGATGTACATTTAGAGCTATATATATATATATACAAATTTTGATACTTGTTGTTTTATATATTTTATATATTGGCACCCTGTGTACCAGGTGTACCCCGCCTCGTGCCCTAAGTCTCCTGGGTTAGGCTCCAGGTCCCCGCGACCCTGAATACAGGATAAAGCGATATAGAAGATGAGTGAGTGAGTATCAAAATTTATACAGAGATTTTATACTGTAAAAAAAAAAAAAAGGCTAGTTAGTCTATTTCACTTGGCTAGCTAATGGCATGACTGGACAATATGGTGGTCACCTGTCCCAGTTTCCCCACCTGTCCCAGTTGTCCCAGTTTTCCCAACTTTGCCTAAAAAAAATGAGTCCCAGAAAATATAGTACATTTTCCGGAACATATAACATCATATTTTTCATATGCTTGATTTTATAAACAGCTAAATTATATTTACCTACATGGGACGTTCAAGTCAAACCGGGATTTGTGATGACATTTTTGGTGAGTTACTGTAAGGTATTGATGAAAAAGGATTTAATGGTAAAAACGTTTTAAAGAGGGCTGACGATCCCAATCGTTCCTGTGAACATTCATCGAGTAGAACTCCTGACCGCTGGAAATCAATTAATAACTTGTTAGCAACTTTCGGAAGACATGCATTTGTCTATAGGAATTGTACACACAATCATTCACAAACCTCACTTGTACATTACAGGAACTCGGCTGGAAGTTATTGTACGGTAGTGATCTCACTAAAAAGCAGTTTTGGCCAATTACAGGAGTTCCTGGGAAGCCAGTGTTTTAGATGTGAGGCAGGCATGGCATCATGGCCCTGGATATTTTAATGGTATCCAAGCACCAGTGAAATGCTGGGATAAATGCATTAATATATTATTAGTATTATTATTATTATTATTAGTAGTAGTAGATTATATAGAGAAATAAAGGGACTTTTTACTCTCATAATTGTGTTCTGTTATTGTGCACAATCAAAAGTCCTGGTTTGACTTGAATGCAATTCACATATTTCAAAAATATAACCCAAGCAATCTAGAACAGGTTGCCGAATAAAACCCCAATTCTTTAAAATGTTTGGTCTTTTTCTGTTTTGGTGGGTCATTAAAAACAAAAAAGACAAAGTGGCAACCCTACTGTACTTTACATGGTTCAACAGGTTACGCTTGAGCTGTTAAATGCCATCGTTCATGGGTTTAGGTTACTGGGTTTTAATTAGCAGATTATCACCCCATTTTCTTAAAAACATTTAACAATAAAGATATCTGATCACTTGGGCTGGAGATGCTCATTTGTCTCAGTCATTGCTGCTTAATTTTCCCCGGAATTTAGCTTTTTCTTCATTCTGGAAGGGGAATAAGTAAAAATTTCCTCATACTGTCGTTGAATCACCTTACAGTCTTCTGAGATGGAATGAATTCCTTTATTTTATCTTTAAAATCGCATGAATAAATTGTGTGTGCATACTTGGTTACCTCCCACCCTGTGGTCTCCAATGAGTGGTTGTGAAACTTCATGCATTAACAAAGCTTACAGGAATGAAACGAAAACACAGAACACTCGCAGGTTGAGATTCGTCGCCTGGGGCCACCCCAGTCCCAGGCCCAAAAACCTTTGGTATGTTCAGATGCTAGTGAGAAAAAGACTAAAGCACGCTGGTGATCCAGCAGATACCAAGCATGTGTGTGCATGTAGTGTTATGATTTGCAAGGGACAGGGGAGCTCAGTAACACCATTAGCATGCTTGAGAGTGACACGGACGTGAGCCAAAGCTCTCGGCAGGATGAGCAGTGTCGTAATCCAGAAATTCCAAGAATCTAAAACACCTTAGAGACTTTCTGAACTGCGCATTAAGCACCACGAATGGACTCCATTTAACTGTGGATGTTTCTCAATTCAGGCCCACATTGCGAGTGGGTGTCGCGAATGAATGCGTCACCAGTTCACACTATAGAGAACACCACGGGGTGTACGACTGCAGAGACCAGGACGGAATGAAACAATACAGACGACAAGTCAAAAGTAATAGAACATGACAGGACATGCTGTTATGGGAAAATAATTAGTGACAGGGTGATGAAATAAGGCAGAGGTGCTGATTATTTTCCTATAACAGGATGTCCAAAGTAGCCCTGTTGCACTACAGAATCATGAATACTATTTTGAAACGATTATATTTTTTACGATTATATTTCAGCATGTAGAACATCTGTGAAACAAATGGCTTCGTATTATCGCTTTTGGGTTTCCTTGGAAGTATAAACTGACATTTTCTTCAAGTTAACAAGGCCAAAAAAACAGCTTGACATGTTACAGAGAAACCAGAAAGCGCAAAAGTTGTGTCTGGCTGTACAAACTTTGAGTAGCAAAGCTGGCACTGGAGGCTCATTCCATAAATAAACAAGAGTAATCGAATACATACTCGTTAATATCAACACATTCTGATATACAGTATTTATTTGTAGCCTTCCATTACAGTGATGGCCAAAAGTATTACGATAACATATGCCATGCATTATAGTTGTCCTTGTGCACGAAACAGCCAATATCACTAATTAGTTCCAGCCTATCTGGATGAAGAGTGCTAATTAACTGAAGATCTAGTGAAAAACTGGCTACGCAACAATGCTATGGAGCTCCTGGAGCCATGACGTGTGTCGTCTACAGATCTTAACCCAAAAGAAACCTGTTAGTGATGAAGGCAGTATCAGTCAAGAAACCTTCTACTGTACATGATCTCCTGCTTTAAAAAAAAAAGGGGGGCATGATATTAAAACCTTAAATTAACCTTTTGTCCAAATACTTTTTACATTTATATACAGATATTCTAACATACAATTCAGTGAGCTGTAGCATAAAAACGATAAGATATTACAAAAGGGTGTTGATACACTCTCAGGTTCATAAGTATTGGACTCGTTAAGAACCATAAATTTATTTTCCTTAAGTGGCTTTTAAGGTACGGTTCATCTGCTTCGGTGATGTCCTATAGTTTTTGCAGCATTTGACTGAACCTGAATGGAAATTTAAGTACACTTAAGGTACACTCCAGAATTCATCTTACAATTAATTCACGATGTGTTGAGTTGTGAAGGGTTTTTCTTCACCAAGAAAACAATAAGGAAAATTAGGCCTTGAGGCCTTCAAGGACTTTTTTTGGTGTTGCTGAGCTCACCAGAGTGTTCCTTGTACCCAATTGTTGATTTGGCCACTTGTAAAATTTCTGCTATCTCTCTGATAAGTATGTTTTTGTTTTATTCAGGCTATTGATGGCCTCCTGTCCTTGCATTGATGTTGATGTTCAGATACTGAAAGTACTTATGAATTGGTATAAATTTCGATTTGAACGGTTCAAATCTCCAGCAGTATGGGGGATAACGCATTGTTGCCTCGCACCTCCAGGGTCAGTGTTCGATTCCCGCCTCGGGTCGGCGTGCAAGGAGTTTGCATGTTGTCCCAGTGCTTGGTGGGTTTCCATCAGGTGCTCTGGTTTCTTCCCCTCCTGAAGACATTTAGATTAGATTAATTGCCGTTACCAAATTGCATGTAATCTGTGAGTGTATGTTTGTGTGTGTGTGCCCTGCGATGGGTTGGCACCCTCTCTAGGGTGTATCCTGCCTTGTGCCCCAAGTCTCCTGTCATAGGCTCCAAACCTAAAATGATCACTGTTCGAATACTTATGAACATAACTGTAAATCTAAGGTATGAGTTTCAGCCACAAAAACTGTCATAGCTGCCGTAATACATGATTAATCTACCAGAGCTCATTATGTGGATTTAACATACGTTCACATGAGCATACAGTCCCTGAGGAAGGGAGTTATATGTCTTGACATAACTAGGATACGCTGCCTACTAGGAGATGTAGGTAATGGGAGCGCTGATAGCTTGAAGGGCATTTCTGCCAGCCTTAATTATGTGATATGGGAAACACACCAAGGCGTCGTGCTTCTCTTTTTCTCCCCCAAGAAGACCAAGCATGGTTTTAATCGCTGCAACACATCGTTAACAGTCTCAACCCACTATTTACGCTGGTGGAAGCAGAACCAAGCTGGCACCCAGATCCCGACCACTAGAGCACACAACCCGGAGCTGATCTGGGGTCAGGCCTCTTTCTGCCAGTGCTAATCTAACACACATGACAAGGAGCAGACTGGAAATCTTCATCTGCTGCGATCACATGATTCCTATTCATGCAGCGCCATTAACATTCCTGCATCCTACAGTGGTGAATAATTAAATCAGGCTATTTTAAGGCTGAGAGTGCTAAGCAGCAATTTGGTACAGTTTTGGATTGAAACACACGGTAATTACAGATTTCAGCAGCCTTCGAAAAAGAGACTGCACATCCTCCTTAGGGGGAATAAATAACAGATATGGGAGCTATTCAGGGAAGCTGACTCGACACGAGCCGTGACCAAGCAGCGGAAAGATTTCGAGCGAAAAAAAATCAATGCAGATATGAGAGTATAAAAAGCCTGTGCATGGAGTTTGTTCTTTTTCATACTGCGATAAAAATGTGATGAGTATCAGCGTTTATTTATTGAGTAGTTAGGAGCAAGAGAGGTTGATTAAAGATGGCCCCGTATACTTCAATCAAGTACAGGTCACTAAGTGCTTTTGTGGGGGACGATTCTGGTTGCGGCGGCTTAAAACTTCAGCAAGGGCTGCAATTTCAGAATCTTTTACTCACTCATTTAAGGTCTACACCGCTTTATTCTGTATATAGGGTATGGATAATGCCAAATGCCTAAATGGAGCCTATCCCAAGAGACCTAGGGCACAAGGTGGGGTACAAACTGGATGGGGTGGTAATACATCGTAGGGCACACACACACACACTACAGGCTATTTAGGAACGCATGTTTTTCGTACTGTGGAAGGAAACCAGAGTACACAGGGGAAACCCACCAGGCACAAGTACAAACTGGTTGCATGTAGACCCAAAGCAGGAATCGAACCCGGATCCTGTTGGTGCAAGAGGACAGCGCTAATCACTAAGCCACTGTACCGCCCAGAATCTTTTTTATAAGCTATAAATTATTTCTGTATATGTTAACCTTATTTTTATTGCATCTTTATGAAAACAATAAGGAAACACAAGTATTTGTGGTAGCACTTGTACTTCCTGAGCTCCTGAGGTTCCATAACAAGACTATAATTTTTATATATGATGTCCTTAAATTACTGGCCTTAACGATTATGGAAGGTGTTACTACGAGGGTAATAATTCCTGAAGCTTACAGCTCGTTCTCTGGCTTTATGGGGTGTTTCGTCACTGACCGACTCCAGTGCAGCAAGAAGTGCCTGTATTAACTGCTCATAAATCTTCAGAAATCTAATGATAGCCTGCCATGAAGCCCATCCATAAACCTTAAGTCAAATTTGCTCAGAACCTGCAGCGTTGTTCATACTGCAGCGACATGAAGCGAACAGGCGCTGTAGACTCATCGAACAAGTTAGAAACAGCTTTCAAAAGGGCATTCCGACATCAAATGGTGATATAACTTCTTACAAACAAGCTTGATTCGGCGAAACCTCTGTTCGATGGTTTTTATTAGTGAATTGGATACGGTGCGTTTTGTCAAGGCGTACTGTTTCATTCCTACACACTTGACCCCTGTGCTTAAACAGCAAACACTTTGACTTTAATGTGTTCTGCATTTACTGAAGTAAACAGGCAATATCTTATTCCGTAGGACCATCAAGGATTGTTTTTGGTGAAATAGCTGCATTATTCCGTCTAAAATGTATACACACACTCACTCAGTGACTCACCCCCTTTTGTTTTCAGAAATGCCTTCATTCTTTGTGGCAGAGATTGAACAATGTACTAGAAACATTCCTTTTTGGTCCATAATCACATGACCACAGCTGCAGATTTGTCGGCTGCACATCCATGATGCGAATCTCCTGAACCTCCACCACATCCCAGAGGTGATTGAGATCTAGTGACTATGGAGGCCGTTTGAGTACAGTGAACTCATTGTCATGTTCTAGACACCAGTTTGAGATGAGTTTAGCGGTTTCTCTAGCTACATAATCCTGTAAAGCAGACAAATCAAGGAGAAAAAAATGAGATTCAACTTCTGGAGATGTACTGTACTCTAAACCCAGACACTTAACATAGTTCTGTCCTATTACCTGAACTGGTCCAGACTTAAGCTAATAAGAAAATAAGGGCGTGCTGTGGGTAAGTGGGTGCAGTTCTATGCTGAATTAGCAGTGCTTAATACTCAATGTACTCAATGTAGATCAACGCACAAGCAAAAGCCTGAGACCCGTGCTTCCTCTCACTCGCTCCAGAAAACAAAGAAGCTCTTTAAGCATGTCTCGCTGATTTCAGATGAACTTAAACAACAGATCGTTTGGCTGAATTGCTGTGCATATAGGCGTTGTCTGATTGGCTACAAAGGGCTCATTCTTCCTTCTAGTTCCATCAAAAAATACTTGGCAGCGCTGCTACTGAATATAGACGAACCATCTCTTCTGAACTGGTGGGTGGGAACCCAAGTGAGAATGAGAGCCCAGCAGCGTCCCACCCAGTCATTTTCACAGCGCCCTTAATGTAGCTCACATGTTTATGCAGCTGTTTCTACAATGAAGTTGCCAAATGCTTATTTTTCTTTTTCTTCAATCACCACAATATACATGCATGTCTCGAGGACACGCATTCCGCGGGGATTAGCGCAAAGACTACGGAAGCCTCGTGGCTGTCAAAGGAATTAGTTCTTCACCTCATTTAGTCAAGTCAGAAATGAAGCTAGCGAGTTCAAACTCTGAATTTTAGTCCATTAAGGCTACTTTATACTGGGTGATAAGTTTATAGCTTGTCACTGTGGCAGACCGAGTGATCTCAGTTAAGCTATTTGTGATGTTTGGACGAACATTTCTACCAAAACTAGCTCAAAGAAGCTAAGGTAGCAGCTGTTGAGAATGTCATATTAAGCGACCACTTATTTACATTTTTACAAGGTTTTTGCCCTGCCACAGCATGTGACCAAACAAACTCACAGAATGACATTTAATGTCTTAATATATCTGTTTTGTCCCTTCATTTTATAACCACTTCATTGCTGTGCAACACTCATCATTACCTAAATGTAGGTTCAGTTACGAGGTTGTATTAAAAAGTTTGAAGACTAGTTTTGTAGCACGCCAACAAGTGGCAGCACATGGCTACATGCACAGTTGATCTTCATAAGTCAGTGTGCCAAAAGACATCGTCCTATGCAAATCAGAAGCTGTCCAATTGGTGCTAATCTGGCCACGTGCATTACTATGTCTGATATTTCATCATGGACAGACGTTAGAGCAAAAACCAGATGTAAAATTATGTGTAAAACTGGGCAAATATGCCACAAAGACGTTTGACATGATTTCATAAGTTTACGGCAATGCAGCAATGAGTCTTTTAAGATGATATGTTTTGAGTGTTATGTGCACTTCAAAAGAGAAAGAACATCACTGGAAGAAGACATGAGATCAGGAAAACCTCCAATGATCTCACTTCCACACCCACCCTACTTGCCAGATTTGGCTTCTGGCTCCCCTCCGCCCGAAGATAAAGATCCAGCTCAAAGGTTGCCATTTTGATACCGTTGTGGAGATCCAAAGTGATTTGCAGAAGGTGCATTAATAAAGAATACTTCCAATACATATTCGAGAAGTGGCAGGATCGCCGGAAACGCTGTGCAAGGGGACTATTTTAAAGGTGATGGTGTGAAAATGTAGATAAATAAAGTAGTTTCTTTTTAACAGAGTTAATCTCAAAACATTTTGATAACAGTGTGTGATTGCTATTCCTCACACGGGCAACAAGATCCCAGTCCTGTGCTGCGGCCCTATTCAACAAACAGTCCTATTATAAGTATTAATATTTAAATAAAAACTCCTGTTTCATTTTAAACTCGACAGATGGTATTGGTAACTATTGTTTCTTGGTATAGTTTTATATGGTGGATTTGTATGTTATCTGATTTAATAAAATTAAATTGTTACCTTATGGAAAAAGTGCAATTATTAATATGCTTCAATTCTCTATAAGTTGACATTTATGCAAAAGGAAGTTATTACAGTGTACAGAGCTGTTAATCTCCTGACATTTGACAAGTGTGTTATCTTTACCAGGGGAAATAAAAAAGAGGCTGTTGCAGGAATTAATGATAAGTTTATAGTTGACAGGATCTGACTTGTTTTGTTGAAAAAAAATATTTTTTTGGCAAATTGCTTTGATGTTTGGATCATGAGGCAACCTCCGGTTCCAAAAATGTGCAGTTCCTCGAACGACTACTGGGGCTGGGTGCAAACACAAGTCAATGCCCATAGACCATGAGTCACAAGTCATCAAATAAGTTTTATATAACTCGTTAGTTTAAAATACATTAATTTATAAAAATTTTGCATAATTAGGGGCATGGCTAATGCAGGTGTCAAACCTCTAGCTGTTAGAAATGTAGGAGAGTATAAATGATAGTGTTTAATCAAGTGCAAAGTAAAGTTAGCATGTACATAATTGTTAGCTAAAGCTGATTTGTGGTATCTGATGCAAGTAGGCATGCTCCAAACAACAGCTAGGCACTATATGGAGATTAGCGGAGATTAATTTATGTTTTATATTATATTGCTTAAGAACACTTTATCACTGATAATTTTTCCTTCAACCTATGCCTATGGCATTTTATTCTTTACTGTATGCATATTTTGGGCCTTTACTGTGTATATATTTTTTTATTTAAATTATTTATTTAGTAAGATTAACAGCACAGCTTTTGTTTAAGCAGAAGTAAAAAGAAGCATCAAACTTTCCTAAACATAGCTGCTGAAAGAAAACGTGTGAGTAACGGCGGGCAGACGATGCCTCATCGCGGTGTTCTAATGCATTTATTCATTGAGCAGATGGCGAGTGCATTCTTCTGATACCGCGTCGTGCTCTGATGATCTGGAACCGACACCTGTCAGTCAAACTACTTGCTGAAATGCTCACTTTTAATTTCCAATACGGGACAAAAAAACCAGCAAAGTAACTTGCATGCGTTTCTATGGAATCTCTACATTATACTTAATACATAAATGATTCTATTGTTACAAAATATAAAAATATGTGGTACATCATCATTTACATTATATTCACTTTACATTTTTCTTTAACTTAAGTGTCTTTATTAATTCATTTACTAATATACACATTCCAATTACTGAAACAACTCATTTAGAAACACACTGCAAGGGGAAGTGGTGCAAAACTGGGCTGGCTATAAAGGGAATAAAATGAACTGGCTGCAGTAAGACCTGGAGAAAACTTTTTAAGAAACGATTATTTGTGAATATCAAAGGGATAAAGCGTATCTTGCACAAGCGTATCTTAAGCCAACGTTACTGCATATCACTCACTGACAACCACATGGTACTGAAAAGCAGATTCAAGCAGGATGAGTGAATCTTAACCTATTAAAGTGGAAAAGAGTGCATCAGGGGTGTATGTTAGGATATAATACAGTTTTTGCTTTTCCGTCGCTTGCGAGTGTGTAACTGTCCTCGAGTTCCAGGGTGACCAGATCCTACGAGTCCGGTAGAACTGTACTTGTGCAGTAACTCCTCACTGGTCATATACCTTAGGTTCACTGGCTTGGGGATTGGCTCCCCCAGGAAATAGCCCTCGTCTTCAGATTCGGAAGACGAAGAACAAGTAGAGCACCAGTCGTCATCATAATCATACTGATCCCAGGCGTATCGACCCATGTGACGCTGTGGAGCTGGGTTTTGAAGCGTAAGGTCTGAAGTTGTGCGAGGACACGGCCTGAAAGGCTGCTGCCTAAATCTGGAATCTCTAATCCCACCGTGTATTGGATCCCGTGGACCATGAGGAGGAGGAAACCGATCATAATCCTCACGTACACGTAACTGTGATCGCTCTGGCCCCATTGGACGGTGTTGGGCTGCCAAATTGAGTGCGTTTTCAGAACGAGAACGACGAGAACGATGCGAGCGGTGGTGATGCCTTCGTCGTGGCTCTTCCGGTTCAATAACACGCCGGTGAGTCCGTTCACTCATGGGTGCCAGTCGGGCATTGTGAGCGCTGCTTACTAAACTCGCCCTGTCCTCTTCCTGAAAGGTGAAACCGGGTGGTAAAATGGTGATTCCAGGAGACTGCTGGGAATATGGAACTGGATATTTCACCTGCACAGGTGGCTCCATCTCTAGGTACGGCTGCCCGGTGGTGAGGCTGTGAAGTGATTCAGAGCTGTGGAACTGCACTGAAGAGTTCAGAGTGCCCATGTTGCTCTTCTCTGAGACGTTCATGCCAGAATCTTTACTCAAGTCAGGCATAGAGAAGCGGGACAAGTGCTCCTGACGCTTACCACCTCCGTCTGCCGAGGTACCTACATTTGACAAAAGAAGAGGTAAAAACAATAAGTGAAGAACCACAAACATCATGTCTGATTGAGAAAAGTCATGCCCTTAAGGATAACCTTAAAACAGAATCAAGTCAAGAACTACCTGTGGCGTTGGACAGCGCTAGTGACTCCATGGAACCACGAGGTGTTTGCTCTAGTGGTGTTAGCTGATCACTAAAGCCAAGTGCACTAATGGGGTTCCTGCTTCGGCCCAGTTGAACCGCAACCTCCTTCTCTCTTTCCCGCTCTCTTTCCCTCTGAAAGGCGTGCATGCTGACAGAGCGCTTGTCCATGAACCCGTTGGATGGCAACTCATTAAAACTAGCCTGTGCTTTCAGTTCGGCAGGGTAACGGTCCTCCGGTTCTGGCTGAAGCCAGTTTTCATTAAATGAATGTCCTTTGAAGGCAGATACAGGAGGTCTCTTGGACTGTGCAGATTCTTTAGGCCTACTGTCCTGCTGGGTATAGGAAGTTCTTATGTTGCACTGTCTCAACAGTTGCAAAGGAGTCTGAGACGATTCCTCCCGACTTTCATAGCCATACCTATCAATTTGCTTTTTCCAGGACGGAGGTTCTCTGGTCAGACTTGGGGCCTGACTTGACAGACTCAGCAGGTCCATCTGCAGGGAAAGTGGGTCCACGTCAGCTGAATAGCGTCCGCTAGAACCGTTCCCACCACTGGTGCTGTTGCTACTGCTCTTGCTGGATTTGGAGCTGCTGTGCCTGGTTTCACGGGTTCTTCCACTTTGAAAGGCAGAGTCAGAGGAATCCGAACCATTGGTATCCTCGTTCACACTACAAGCCCTCGAGCAGAAGATCTGACCCTGTTTGGGCAGAAATGGACGACCCAGTAGGGACTTTTTGCAGCGTGCACAGCAGAAGCAGTCTTCAGTGGCATGCCAGTGCTGGCCATCGTAAGTCATCTGGCCCTGGTCAATCCCTGTGATGGAAACAGTAAGACAGATTATACATGGCTTCAAAACATGAGGAATGCCCTTGTGCAACATTGTGGTTGTGCCAGAATATTGTAGCTATTGGTACATCTAGCACTTTCTAATATAATATGTAATTTTCTTGGCCAGACACGTTCAGTTTTACTAAAATCACTGCAGAAAAAAAGAAGAAGAAAGAAATCATATGGTCAATGCAGTCACCTATATATTTTTTTGAGCTCTAGTTACTGATTAAGAAGTTGTTTTAGGCTCAACTATCACTTGAGCAGATCTATTATAAATATTGATGAGCAAGATAAGTGTAGGAAAAAATCCGGAATAGCAGAAAGTCCAGTCTAATTCCCTTGAAGTGTAGAAGTGTTTGGAGTAAACTGATTATGCTGCACGCCTTGCACTACACAAATACATTACATTTTAATTACAGCTCCACTTACACACGCGAACTGGCCCCAGTCTAATGGGCAACATCTGTTTGCAAACCATTTTTTAATCAGTTTCACTCTCATACTTTCTGCAGCCTATACAGAAAATGATTACAGACGAAATTTGTATTGAGTGACGTGCCAAAACGCAGCTGGAAATGATGCTGGGCTCGAAACCAATGAGCCGACGAACCGAGTTATTATGGGATGGAGTGCTGCCTTGTGACACAATTGGGGCTAAATAAGTAATGGAAACACTGGGCGGCGTATGGGTAACGTCAATAACGTGTTATGTCTTTAGGACGGCTCTTGGTCTAACTTGGATTACTGTTCGTATCATTTGGAATTAGTGAGCAGGAATGGGTTTCATTCCTCTTGTCAGGAATTAGTCAGGAACGGGAACTTGTTCCTTCTGGTTTGACACTAACGTCCTTGACACCAATAAGGCCCAGGAATACCGCGAGGCACCATGCCAAAACATGAACCCAGGACACTTCTGCTGCATGCCAACAGAGCCTGTGATATCCAGAATACTACTACGTCTGCCAAGCACTTCAGGCTTACTTTCTGCTTTAGGATTATTTACATAACTCAAGCTCACTACGAAGTCCTGCCAATCCCTGTTTGTAAGTAAGTTCGAAGCATTTGTTTCATGTTGTTTATTGGAACCTTGCCTCGTTTTTGATCGCTGCCTGTTTCATGACCCTGATTTCGAATCACATGTCCACTCCACTGATTCTTGAAATCAAGCCTCCAACCACACTTTTGTCTGAACCAGATCAGATGTCTCACAGCTGCAATTCTCTTTAGAAAAAAAAAAATCACGAAAGCAGATATGCTTGGTTGCGGAATTTTGCTCTTACCGATATGTTCCCCGCAGGAGTCGCAGTACTCGGCGTACAGGGACTCGAAACATCCGCAGCAGTACGGCCGACCTTCTTTCATGATGTAGCGCTGGCCGCCCAAAACAGTCTCGCACTCGAAACAGCAGAAGTGCTTCATGTGCCAGTGCCTGCCTTCTGCTTCTGTGCACTCGTCCGCAAAGATGATCTGAGGGAAAGAGGTGACAAATGTGACGGGTGAAAAAAAGTGATGCATGGATCCATTTATCTTTGAATAGAAGCTAAAAGCCAAACTGCACCCATCCATTACATTTAATTTTAGGACAGACAGCCAGGCTCAATGGAAGCAGTCCCGGCAGTCTTCGCCCCGGGCTACGACACTGCACGGACACTCTCATATATCAGAAGATAGAGCACATTATTACTTTTTTTTTTTTTTTTTTACAAAAACAGGTACAATTTTTAGCTACTGGATCATGTTTCAGGTTCCTCCACCTTCCAAATGAGCGAACATGACGGGAGACGGGAGAAGAGGCCAGACGCCTGAATTATTCATGAACGTTATTAGTTTAACGCCTCTATTAATCCAACTAAGCCTGTACTGATAATCATCTGTGTTTAAAAATGCATGGAGTCGTGTGTTTGCTATCCTTCATTATACATGCATGGCTCTGAAAATATGCTGAAACAAGGCTAAGCTTTCCAATTCTTAGTCATTCATCAACTTAAATCAGCGGCTTATCAAGCCCTCCAGAGCAACGGGGAAAAAGGTAGCAGTGCAAAAATGTAGGGTAGAAGTACTGAGATTTGGGGACGCAAGCCATACGCTCATCACATGTAGGGTGTATAGCATGCAGAGTAAAAAACATAGACTATGTAAAAAGAACTGGAGAAACCCTCCGAGGTTTTTGAAGAGCTGTTTGGAAGGAGTTGGCTCCGCCTAAATCCTGGATAATCCATAAATGGGCATATGGGTGGAGCAAATAGAGCCTGGCTGTTGGTTGGAAAATGCATACTTACCTCAGTTACCAAAAGCTACCTAGCTTACCCTAAGCATCCAGTGTCAGCTTGTACATTTGTTGTCATAACGATTCCAGTTAGCTAAAACGATCCATAGCAAACGGGTAGCAGGCTAACATCTGCATAGCAGCCGTAACTCAAATCATCCATGATTTACATAAAGAGTCACATAATATAGTTGTCATGCATGGGAAATCTATCTATGAAAACCAAAACAATTTTTTTTGTAAACACGTTTATTTCTGTTGTAACATGAAGACATTTTAACATGGAGCTCTATGGGGATTGACTCACTTTTGGAGCATGCCCCCAGTGGACATTCAAGGAAAGTGCATGTTTCTGCACTTTCAGACTCCGCTGGAAATTACCCCTCGATAAAAACGTGACCAGGGTGTGCTCTTGTAGGAAAATAATAAAAGATGGGGTTGTGTGATAAAGCTATTGTTAGCTTTTGATACTTTTGATTAATCATAATCCGGAATGGATCGCTGTGCTAACATTAATCAAGACAGCAGAACTGAAACTATATTCATACAAGGGGTTGGTGTCAAGGCGTACCTCATCGCAGGCAGAACACCGAGGTTTCAGCCGCTCAGCGTGGTGTCGTCCGCAGAAGATTTTGCCCTCCTGGTAGAAGTAAATTAGATCCACCAGGAGCTCGTCGCACGTGCTGCATACGAAGCACCGAGGGTGCCAGCACACGCCGTGACCGGCCCGGGATGCAAATACAGCGATGTCGCCTCCGTTAATCTGACCGCCGCACTGAAAAAAACACAAAACAAAACATTATAGACATCAGATGAAGGTTCAGTCTTAATGTCATAGCTGAGCATTTAGCTGAACAAACTAATGTTCACGACCATTTTTTAAAATCCTTTTTTCATTTTACACTGCTGCAGTGATCTAAAATTAGACGCTTGATAAATTCAAAGTCGCGTAGAGGTCAGCGTCAGGGCTGGGGGATTAAATCGATAGAGCGAACCTTTCTATTACAGAGTGCATCTGATAACAGTGAGGAGGAAACAGCTTTAAATCTAGTAACAACTCTCTCTCTGTGTCTTCAGGCACATGCTCGCTTTATTTCCCGCTGCTTGCTTCATCATTCTAACAATCTGTATATTTTTAATATCTGCCCAGTACCTGAGAAATGAACTATTTATAGGAATAGGAATTGCGACCTTCTGTTCCAGCACAGCTGAAGACAAAATAAATATCTGCAGGTTACAGAAGTGTGTGTGTGTGTGTGTGTGTGTGGACCATCTGTGTGTCAGGGGCAGCAGAAGTGGAGGAAGGGCAAGCAGGTGGATCTAAACTCATTCAAAGCTGTGCTTGGACACTGACAGGAAAGTAAGAACGATGCAGTTGAAAAGAGCGCCCCCTCTGTTTGTATCTATGTATAACACGTTTTCATGCCTTTTTAAAAATTTTAATAACGGTGCCAGATTTGCATGTGTCAAAAGGTGACGAGGACGACACCAATGTCAGGTTGCTAGTGCCCTTTACAATTTCGTGACATCCAGGGCTGTGAAAAAGTATTTGCCCCTTCCTGATTATTATTATTTTTTGTGCAGATTAGTCAAATTTAAATGACTGAGGATCATGAAATTTATTTTAATATTACACAATTACAACATCACTCCACTTTAGCTAAACCATGAATAAACTGTGATTAATCATAATTTTTGGAAAGCCGAGTTGCCACAGCCAGGCCTGATTACTGCCAGACACGATGAATCAAGAAATCTCTTCTTAAGTAGAACCTGTCCGACAAAGTCAAGCACGCTGAAAGGTCTCAAAAAAGCAACACGCCATGATCTAAGTAAATGTAGAAACAGATGAGTAACTTTATGTAATATAAAAAGTTTAAAAAATCTCAATCATTTAAGTGTGACAAAAAGAAATCAGGAAGGGGCAAATACTTTTTCACAGCACTGTAACTGTGGCATATTAATGTCTGAGGACAAAAAAAAATCTGCTAATTATAGCAGTTAACCAAAATATGTACTTTTGCACTTTTGTTTATTTTATTTTGTCATCCCAGACAGTTTAACAATTTCCTGTCTTTTCCATGAAGTTTTCCAGAACACCAATTTTCTATCCTGGTGATTTTCCGCAACTTGGCTCACGAGTTCAGCAGTACGGTTATCATTACACCGTCGACTCTACTGTTAAAATGCCGCCTCGTATGAAATCAAATCCACGAATAAGACGAAAACAAGTCACCTGTTCACATATGGCTCCGGTCATGGTGACGGGAAACGGCCTGACGTTACCCCGGCCCAGGTTTTCCCTCTTCCTCTGGTTACTGAAGAGCTTCAGCTCCCTCTTCTCCTCATCGTCTAGAGAGCTACAATACCGCACCTGAGCAGGAAACACGTCAACAGATTATTTACATGTCAACAGAACAAAAAAAAAAAAAACCACACACAGGACAGGTGCGAAGACAGGAACGCATGCACTCACACACGCACTCACACACGCACTCGCGCACTCTCACGGGTGGCGTAAACGTCCTCACCTCGTTGTCGTGAGGCGGCAGCTGGTGCAGGAGCTGTTTGATGCGGTGTTTCTCTCCGGCGCTGTTCACGTACGGCACCTTTTCCTCAGGCACAGAGCTGTAATACTGATGAACCTGGAAAAAAGAGAGAGACAAAGAAAAAGAGAGAGGGGTGGGGGATTAAATCCTGACTTTAACAAGAAACCAAAGTTGTTTTAAGGCCGCAAGATTGTTGAACATTTTCATCAAACCGTAAGAAACTTTTCTGCCTTTTTGATCATCGTATTTAAGGACGTCTTCTAATCATCATCTAATGAGTCGTTCATGCTGCGTTCAGCCTGAAGTGACTCAAATCCCATCTTTTACACTAATGTGACACAGATCAGATTTTTTCCTTTTTTTTATTTTCCCTGTATGATGATTTTCAGATAGATCCGAGTCACGTTCATATATGGTCCTAGATCGGATATACAAATGTGATACGTGGTCATGTGACTCGAATGAGAACGGTCCGATCGGAATTCATCCAGAGCAAAATCCCAAATGAGTGTTTGCTAAAACTTGCATTGATTGTTCGAAAAGAACGAGTGCTCGCACTATGATGTGATTTAATCCACACGGCACTCAAAAGGCGTATCAATGTGCACACGTGTGTCGTTTTAGAGTCCGAGACAGACGAGTCCAAGAAAGACGAGTCCGAGAGAGAGGAGTCCGAGAAAAGTCACGTGTAATTATGGACGTCAACAATGCAAAAATATTATTGCTTTACGCGAACATGGCCTTATTAAATGCCAGCGCACATGCTCAGTGAGTCAGGTGCCGTAAGGCTGTATGCCCAAAGTCTTATACGATTTTATTATTTCCCATATGTCCGGTTAGATCTAGGTCTAAAAGACATTTCTCAGCTTAGTTAGCCCCATTTCAAACGTTAAACGTTTTTACTTGGTCTCATTTCTTCCATTTTGACACTAAACATATATATTTTGACTACAGATGCCATTTTTCTGCACTTTGACATTTTTAAATCCATTATAAGGTTCAAGGTTTACGCGATAAATTAAACACAACATATCTGAGACAGAGTCGCGTCCTGGGAGCGAGGTAAACATCGGGCCGGGGTTTTATTTAGCCCCTTTTCTTGTTAACCCTTCCCCCGTTCCTCGACACATCCTTTCAAACAAACTCTCTCTCTCTCTCTCACACACACACACACACACACACACACACACACACACACACACACACAGAGCAATTACAGTCAGAGTGATTTATAGCTGAGCAATGTAAAGTTAATGGAATCTGCCCTCTCACATCCCCAGCAGTGCTGACACTGAGGCTTCATCTCGAGACCCTTTGTGTGTGTGTGTCTATTTTCGCACACATGCTTGCGCGTATTTATCCGTACAGCTCGGCACAGCTCTAAATTACGATGATTAACAACGGCGCTGAGGCGCGACCTTTGACCTCCACCTTTTGCGGCTAAGTGGCGAGGACAAAATGAGCGGTTTTGTTGTTTGCGACATCGCGGGTAAAACAAGGACATTGTATCAAGCGAAGATGTAATCATAAGGTTCAATTTGTTAATTCGGAACCCTCGAAGGCAGGCGTGGGATTTGAACTCACAGCCCTGTAGTTAAAAAAGAGAAATAAAAATGACCTTAATGTGATTATTTATAAAAAGAGATTTTTTTCGCGTGCATTTAAGGCCCCCTCCTGGCCTTCCACCTCATTACACATGGCTAACGTCTAATGACTTAATGTGATGAAGCACCGAGCTCCATCTGCCCTTCCTTACACCACATAAACCCGTCGAATAAAGCCGAACAAAATGGATCCTGCACGAGACGTGATTTATAGCCGTCGTCGAGGCGCTGCTGTCGGCTGAGGAAAACCAGCGAGGCAGCGCGCTTCTCTATATCCATCACTCCATTTCATAAACAGATGAAGTACAAAACCGCGGATGATGTCCTTTCTGTCTGAAAAACTCCAGCCAGCGGAACCCGGGGAACACGCGGAAACGACAATCCTCAGACACGAGACGCATTTCCACCACGACGCGAGCCTTTCCAGAGACTTTCTATACCCCCCGAAGAAGAGCGCCGCGGCTCTTTTGCTGCTTGTCTTGGCCGGCCACGGTCTCGAGAAGTGCTCGGTTGAGGGATTTGTTCAGCTGAAAATTTCACCGGCCGGGATCCAATAAATTACCCCGAGCTCCCGGCCAACAATAACAATCAGCGCTGGTGTGGTGCGGAGATCTGACGGACGCAAGCCAGCGCTCTCATGCGAACCAGCGGCTCGTGGAAATAACAGTAATCAGAGCGAAGAGATCTGGCGATCATCCGCCCACGGGTCCGGGGGTCTGGCAGCCACCTTGCGCATCTCGGTGCATACAGCTGGCCTTCATAAGGCGCAGAAAGGCTCTCGGGACGTGCCAATGTTTTGCAGGAACGCCGGTTATTTACACATTCGCAGGTTATTTTATCCGAAGGGATTCGGTGTCATGTTACCGCTGGCCTGAATAATCGTACCGCTCGAGTGATACAAGTTTTATCCTTTATCGTATAAACTCCCTGCAGCAACCACAAACCAAGCGAAACAACAGACGACCAGGACACCAGTTCCCGTAACTGTCTGACCATATTGTAAAATCGTTGTATGCCTATGATTATTTTTCCACTTTGAGATTTTCCATCTTAAGGGACTCGTCTTGTGAGAGATGATTAAAAAACTGGGCTACGTCCTACGTTCAACTTCCTTTTTTCCATGAAGACTGAAAGACAGCAGCCAGCCAAGTCGGACATGCATAAGTAGTGATGCTTCCTGCTGCTGCACTGTCCAAAATTACTCCCAGAACACATCCAGAGTGAGCGTACGAGCTGGGAAAGAGCAGTACGAGACAGAAACGTGGACGCACGAGTCCTGCGGGTGCCTTCGGGGCAATCAGCAGGATTAAGCCAACATAATTGGATCACTAATCTAATACCAGTCGTGTGTGGTTTTGGAAACAGGCAGTAATCTCTAAAATCCCTGTCTTTTACAGGCCAGGATTCATCACGGAATCATGGGAAATGTCTTAGCACGCTTCTTGTGTTTCCTTGCTTCTGGATAAACGCCTGTAGGAGAGTTAGAAACGTGCTGGCCTCCATAGTTCTTCATTTCCTTTTTGGAGGTGTGCCTCTCTGGATTAATCGGGATGTTCTGATGAATGAATGAGCAAAAGGAACAGCTCGAGAATAACAAGCCCATCAACTTTCGGCTTCAAGTGCATTTATTTTACGTCTCGCCTCGATCTCACAGGAGCTGTGTCTCCGTCTCGGTCAGTGCTGGCAAGAAACCAAGCAATTCCACAACCAAGGTCGTGTGGAACGCACGGCCATCCATTTCAGTCCCCGATTCGAGACAGACTTTCGACCGACTGTGGTCACATGCACGTTTAATAAACACCCATTAAGACGTATTGATCAGCTAACTCGTTTATACCCTGCTGTGTATTCTGCACCGGTTCATACCGATAGCCTTAAGAGAAAGAGAAAAGGAAAAAAAGAAAAAAAAGAATAATCGACCTCAACCGTTTGCTGACCTTCGAGGACCAGAAATGGAGACAGTAGACCGGCTTTATTGGTTATTGACCTGCTTCGCTGCGCTAGTAATACGACCTCCTTTTGCAGGGAAAATGAAACTCGTAGCCACGACTAAATCAACTGGGCTATAAAGAGAGCCAGCCAGCCGCGGGAAGCTAATAAAGCCCGCGTGAGAATACGCCGAAGCCAAGCGCTTCAACGAGAGCAAACGGACCGCCGACACTCTTACAGAAAAAAACAAACAGCTTTTCAAGCATGTTTGAATTCAAAATAAATTGTAAAGGCGTGACGAGACAGAGAAAGAGTAACAGTGTGTGTGTTTGTCTAGCATGGGCATTCGCCGCTCTCCAGCTCAACATTGTGCCCTTGAGCCTCACAGATCCCCGTGCTGTTATATTTATTTTTTTAAAAACAACTTCCAAAACAGCCGAGCAAACGAACGGCAAAGTTTAGCTTTCTGTAACAACAACCATGTCGCGGTATCGTTTCCATAACCTACCCTACGTTCTACCCTGTTAGTCTCAAACTACGTGCTTTAGTGCCTCTGACAGCGTTAGGATAGATAGATGTAAACGTATCTGTATGTGTGAGCCAAACAGTGCAGCTTGTGTGTATGTGTGTCTGAGCCCGAGGCATGTGGACGTGCCAGGAAGCTGTCAGAATCCGCTCATTCGTTAGCGTAAAAGGCTTTTCTGTCTTGAGACGGTGTGTTTATTCGTAAGTCCGTTAGGAAGGTTTATTTTTTTTTATGTAGGTTTGTAGAGAGGGAGTGCAGCCATGGGGTAGTTTGGATTGTAGCCTGCTGACTGCTTAGCTTGTCGCATGGAAAACCAGTGGCGTGCTGGACAAAGAATGACGAAGAACGTGCTACAATAATAATAGTAATAATAATAATAATTTACCAAAATATGTTTTTTTTTTCAAAAATAGTTCCTAGAGCGGTGAGATTTAAACAATATATTGTTGATCGATTTAATTAATTGAAACAGAATCAATTAACTCTTTTTGAACTATTCAAATTCTCTAAAATTGACGGATTCCTAAACGCGCAGTTTCTGGAGGGGGAATTGCAAACCAGCTCTATATTCTGCATCTTCTTTTTTGCTGTTTATGGGTTTACTGGAGTTTGATGCAGAAAATCGCAGGCACTGCAGCCCCGGACCTTTAGGGTCGCGGGTTTGATTCTCGCCTAAGGTCTGTGTGCGTGGAGTTTGCATGTTCGCCTTGTGCTTGGTGGGTTTCCTCCGGGTTCTCTGGTTTCCTCCCACACTCCAAATACATGCACACTACGGGCTATTTGGGAACGACAATTAATCTTGTGCATAACATCTCCAGTGATCGGCTCCAGAACAAGCTTATGGAAGATGGATGAATGATAATCGTTATGTACTACACGTCAGTGTTTGTTCGATGCCTTTGATTGTTAACCTTTAAATCAGACAATAAACATTTTTGGTGCAGACAAATGTAATCAGAAACTATTGAAATGAAATCCCGTATCTATGCTGCGGCTGAGGAAAGGTGGTGCGGTACCTGTTCGGGTTTGAGCCCCGGCGGCACCCAGGCGTACTCCTCCAGAGCGCAGCCCGAGTCGTCGTCCGACGTGGAGTTCCTCTGGAAGTCGTACAACAGCTTGGACACGTTTTTCTCCATCTCCAGAGGCATGGCCGTCACAGCATGATCCTCACGCGGACACTTGCAGTGCAGACAGATCTTCCTGCGTGCAGAGAAACCAAAATGCATGTGAGTGATTGGGCGGAGTTACTGCTGTATGTATGAGATGATGAGTGGAGTCACCAAGCCATGAATTCTTAGGGACAAACTAGTGCATAGTACGCAGAGAGTTTATTTGGATCCTGACCGCCACAAACGATATTAAACCAGAACAATCTGAGCTCGTTACACAATAAAATCTGTGTGCAAGGAAACAGGAGGTCTGCCAAACAAATCAGGATAGTAAGGAATTCCAGAAGGACCGATCAGTCAATAGCGCCCCATCTGTTCATGATTTAAACACACGCATCCAAAGTATCGGGCGAAAATAAAGAGTCGCTTTTATAAAACATTTTTGATGGACTCCATTGAGATCTTTTGGCAACTGGTGGAAAAACAGCCTGAATTACAGATCCAATTGCAATTTTCACACGCTGCTCCTTTCAGCTTCTACATGTTCTCTTACTTAGGCAGTTCGGATTTTAAGCTTTTAAGAGAGAGAAACAGAACGAAGTTGCAACTGTAATGAAAATACTGAGAATTCACATACAAAAGCAAAACACTTACAAAAAGATGCACGGGTTGGCTAACAAACTGCTAATGAATTATATTTTACAAAAATGTGAAAGACCAAGCTGAGTTAATATACTAAAGAAAAAATACCTTGATTCAATTACGTATGGCGATTTAAAAATTTTATATATGTTTGCATTTGAAGCAGTAATATATTGTAGTTCCTCTATAATCCTACAGGTGGTGCTCTCTAAACTATTCCCACATTGGCTCAGCGTGCTGTGTGGCAGGAGGAAAAAGTTTCCTAAGTTTGTTTAGAATTGTAAAGAAATGAATATAGAATTAGGATATTTATGAAACCGCGATATTTACAGAATCGCATCGGTACCCGAGTATCGCGATAATATCGTATTGTATCGGGGTACCCTGTGATTTCCAACATTTAAGTTGAGCAATGCTACAAAAATATATACTGTATATTATGTACATCTACCATCTAATCTGTTGCTTCTATTCAAAATTTGTAATTTGTAACTGGAAAAAATATATATTTATAATGATTATATCGTTAATACTGTATATTAGAATCTTACCCACATTAAAGGCACACATTACCCTTTTAAAAAGGACATCTAACTTGGCTGTGGGCATTTCAGGACCAGAAAAATTTCAAACAGAACCGTGAAACAAAGGAAACGCAAGACTTTCCGATAAATCCGTTGATGTTTCACGTAAATAGCAGATTTACCTTTGATTGTTAAAAGTCTAGACGCACTTTGAAAAGCACCGCATTGCACCTTAAATGCTGACTCAGCCGTGACTCAGACGTCTGCCAGTAACTCATCACAAAAGCACAGCTTTCTAAGAGCTCAGTTTATTAAAACGCCCCCCCCCACCCAACGAGGCAAATCAGTGTCCTGTTCTTCAATGTGAGAAAAGCAGGCATCAGGTTACAGCGACACTTCACACACAAATGCTCACCGCGACTGCCGGCCAAACTCCTCCTCACGCTCTAGTAACCTGGCCACATTTGGTTACAACAGGACGAAGCCTCAAGAGCCACTGAAGAGCCTCACACACACACACACACACACACACACACGCCAGTCAAACGCTTCACATCTGGTTAGTCTCCAGCAGGGCAGACGCGGCCGTGCCAAACCTCACTGTCTGGCTCTGGAGGCTGCTGGTCAAATCTCTCAACCTCATCTGCCTCAAAGGGAGGGACAGAACACAGACCGAATCCTGTTAGCACCTCGGGTGCGGCGCCAAGGGAACGGAGAAAATAAAGCGAAAAGAAATAACTCGCCACAGCCTACAAGTACGCCCGTGATGTGAAGTGGGCGGAGTCATGATGATCCTGGAGAGCAAACCATGCACTTTCCATGTTAGAAACTTTTCATAGTCAGATTAAAGCGATCATCTGGAGGAACTCAAATGGAGACAAATAAAGGCCGAGCCATGGCTGTGAAATGAATAAATAAATAACCGCCCCCATGAAACCACCCACAGCGTACCAGAGCCATGGTTGTATTTATTTATTCCTTTGTCACCTGTCTACACCTGTAATATGGAAATGAACGCTTTAGATTTGAATATATCCTCATTCTGCGCGGCGGGACACGAGACCAGACACACAAACTGTTTCTCTGATGCCGTGTCTGTGCACCGAGACGCTTTGCAAGTCAATAGACGCATCGTCTTCTGCGCCGTGGAACAAAGACGACTAGTATGTGTGATGAACAGTAAAACCAGGTTTAACCTTAAATAAATAAAAATAAAGTAACATTTAACGAAGCAGGAAGGAAGGAAAATACTCATCCAGAAATGATGATGTTTGAATATTATTCTATTATTAAACTCTTCCCCGATCCTGATGCGTTAGTTTTTCCCCCGGGTTGAGGACGCTGAGCACTTCACTCCCGCAGCTGCTCCAGCAAGGACAAGGACACGGCGTCAGTACACGGGAACGTTTCACCCAAACAGCGCTCTATCAGTAATGATGGATGAGAGGAAGCAGGAGCTGGAGCAATAATGAGATCACGCTAAGTGCGCCTCATTAGTTTTAACTGTGTATTCTTTTTGCAACAACGGCATTCCTGTCGTACTGAATAATGTGACTGGAGCAAGTAATAAAGTGAGACACCGAGATTAGATCAACAATACGGGTACGTGTTTTATGATATCATAATATTACTAGCAGAGCTGAAATACTAACATCTTCGAACCCGCGTTTAAGCTTTTAGATGCATTTCAGTGTGTCTGTGCATTTCAGAGACTCTAGTGAAAGCTGAAGATTTGAAACAGGATCTGGACGGACTAAAGCGCCGCTGCATCGCCTTTTTTTAGATAGCAATGAAGCGAAGGGTAAAATCTCATCCAAAAATAATAATTGCATACTGATAATTACTGCTACAAGCTGCTCAGGGTGGATTTTTCCCCTCGACCTCGTGACCTCCATAGCGATAAACCTCCACCTCTGCTTTTTGTGTGCATTTTTGTGTCAGGTCTAGAACACTATGTCATGACCCGGCCTTAGGGAACAGCAGTCACGCTGTCTCATCACATCCTTATGACCCGGGACAAGACACAAACTTCAAGATGGCGTCTCTTTAAAGGATTTCGTCTGGACTCACCGTTCGAATCTTGTGACTCTGTGTCTACTTTGCACGGAAACAAGGCTCAGAGTGTCGCAGATCAGGAAGAAACTCAGAGAACACATGCTTAGTCTGGTACAAGTCTAAAGCCAAGACGAACAAGGGCAGGATTCCCAGACAGATTTTTTCCCCGTAAAATAAACATATTCGCAAGGGAAATTATTTTCTTTTTTTACAACCAAGAATGTCATCACTCCCTGGCCCACACGATTGATCGCAGGAGCGCCAGCAAGCCGGTTTTCTCTTTGAGCGGATACACCGGTCCAGCCTAGAATTCCAGATTTCAAGCTCTCATCGCCCGACAGATGGATAGCAAAAGCTGCACACGCTGATTTCATTACAACACCCCGTGCACGCAGGAAACCTTGCGCTGACGGCCTTCGAAAAACACGTACTCCGCCTTCGCTAGACAGGCTTTAAAAGCGGCTGTCCTGTCCCCGGAGTCGTTCCTGAACTGCTGCCAGCCTCCGAGGGGTCCGGAGAGACAGCGAGCCGCGTATGCAAGCAGACAGACGTCCGCATTCCGGCTTTAATAAGTGCGTTCCCACATCGTTTTTTAAGACGGCAGATGTGATGTCTCTGCTGGATTGTTCCCCGCTATGTGTTTAACAATAGCTACAGGCAGAACACATGCAGCACGGTCGGGTTTATGAGTAATTCCGTGCTGTCCGCGTAGGCATGTGTGTTTGAAGAGACCTTCAGCATCGCCAGGATACCTGTCAGGCATGCAGGATTTCCATAGCATCATTCCAAACAGACAGTGTGTTGCAGGAGCTAGACGCAGCTGGCTATAGCAGAGCAAACTCTCTCTCTCTCTCTCTGTCTGGGATTGTTTTTCCTTCAAACAATCCAACAGGGTGATCTTAAAACAGAGCCGCACCCAGTTTCAGACTTAAATACAGCCAGAAATCTACTGCATCCTGGAATTCTCAAACCACCAAAGTTTATTCTTCATAGGATTGACAGGTTCATGGACCACACCTCTTTTATTTGGGAATGACTGATATAGCAGTCACACACAAAGGCCACACCTCCTTAACTTATCCTGAGAATTAGACCATGCTCTCTCATAGGCTCATAAGCCACGCCCATTTCATTGAGACTGACAGGCACATAGGCCACACCTCTTTTATTTGGTGATAACTGATACAGAGGTCACACACACAAAGAGGTCACACCCACTATACTTCACCTGACGACGAGACTACACGTTTTCACACTCTCATAAGCCACGCCCACTTCTCTGGGACCGACATACCTAGGCCACACCTCTTTTGGGTTTTGGAAATAATCAGCTGAGATCACATACCTCCTTAACTTAAACTGTCAATGAGGCCATGCTTTCTAACAGTCCCATAAGCCACGCCCCCATCACTAGGACAGACAAATACGTAGGCCACACCTCTTCCAATTGCATATAATTGACAAAGAATTCACACACATAGAGTCCACACCTCTTTTACTTTACCCGAAAATCTGACCACATGTCCTTACAGTCTCATAAGCCACGACCACTTAACTAGAATGGACAATTACAAAGGCCACGCCTTTCATTTGGGAATAATTGACATAGAAGTCATACGCAGACACACACAAAGGCCACACCTCTTTTAAATAACTTAACGAGACTCGCTAACAGGCTCATAAGCCACGCCCACAGAGACTGACAGACCCATAGGCATTACCTTTTTTTATACAGAATGACAGACACATAAGCCACAACGGACCTGACACGGAGGCCACACCCTTTATTTGTGCATGTAAGCCACGCCTACTTTCATTGTAAGTGTAAGTGCCAGACACAGATGTTACCCTACATCATATTTGGTTTCGTTAGTTTCAATGCCACTGTAACGTCTTGTCCATTTTCACCACTAATCAAAAATATCATTAGTATTGGCACCCCTGAACCAATTCAAATAAGTTCTATACCAGAACGATGAATGGAGGAGAATGATTAAAATAAAAATAAATTAAAAAACTGACATGAGAGCCGTCACACAGCGGTGAGAGTTCACTTAATTTCCAACAATCCTCACCGATGGAACATGTTGTTAGCAAGCAATTACAATGCACTAATACAGTATGTTTGAATGCACAGGGATTACCACATGTGCCTCCACCTGCTGTAATCCATCACGGCCGGTTAAATTCTCTCCCAAGGGCGTGCAGGCACCTGTGGCCTGGCGCACATCCCACCACGAATATCAAGCAGACGCGCCTCGTGCATCACACGCTATCAGACACCGGAGCGTCTGCATTCTCTAGATTTACTACAGATCCGGATTTTATTTCACGCCCCTGAAATGGCAAAATTAACGAACAGGACAACAGCTGCTAATGTATGTTGATTTGGTCTGGGGCGGCGGGGAACATGTCATCGTGTTTAAATCTGCTCATAGGTTGCCCTGCTACCTGCTCACAGGGGTCTGCTCATGGTTTGCTGCTAAAGAAAGACTTACAGCCTGTTGGATGAGAGAAAAAAGACTGAAGCAAAACCAGGGTTCATGCACAGGAAACGAGCGAGCAACCTTCGGAGATTTACGTTACATTTCGCATCTGTCCGAACCATCAGAATGCGCTCTAAAACACAGCGAGACACCGGTGTGGGTGGAAAGACAGAGAATCATGCATTTAAAGGATGGCTTGTGAAATGAAAAGAAAAAAAGATCTGATAAAATGTATTTCTAAATCAATTAGTCTGTTAAGGAGTTTTTGATGAATTGCTGAATGGAAAGAATCAGGTGCTTAATCATAACTGCACCGCTTACAGTGATAAAGCTCGATTTCCACACAATGTCTTCGGCATGTCAGAAGGGTCTCATGCTGAGAAGTCCTCATTTTACCCCACCTGAGTCAACGCCCTCTATTTGCATAGCTGATCACCTGTTATATCCTGTTACTTGGAAACTATTCTTATTATTTTACTGTATTTAAATAGATTTGGTTCATATGGAGACAACCCTGTGAAGTGACTGTTTCATCATGTTTTCTTTTAAGATCGCTACAGATATCTGTGTGCCGTTTCTTTTGACTCAGGTGCGTTAAAGCAGGAATGTTGCACCAAACTAAACCCGGCGACCCTGTGCAACTACACACTGACGCAAGGCAAACTAGGCAACTCTCCACAGTGTTTTTTTTTTTCAGCTTTAACACACTGACGTTGATTCGGAATGTGCCTGCTAATGAGACGCCCTGTTGGCTCAGGTGTGAGCAAAGTAAATTCAAGCGGGTCCAGAACATTATACACTGTATACAGGGTCCCAGGAGACTTATGGCACAAGGCGGGGGTACACCCTGGATGGGATGCATGGCGCACAAACAATCATTGACAATTTTTTGGGCGCATCAGTTAGCCTAATCTGCATGTTTTTAGACTGTGGGAAAAAACCAGAGCACCTGGCGGAAACCCACCAACCTCGGGGAGAACATGCAAACTCATGCATGCACAGACCAGAGGCAGGAATTGAACCCAGTCCCTGGAGGAGCAAGGCGACAGCGCTAACCACTAAGCCACCAGCAAGCAATCAGTACCAGCTTATACACGTTACATGACTACTTCTTCTTAATTTGTGCATGACTGATAGAAAAAGACCAGGCTGTAAATTGGTCAACAGGTTCATTTTCTGTTGGTATCCCAAGAACCCACAAAGGGTGTAGAAATGGGAATGCACACATGCTGGATGGTACAGCTATCCTCAGGAGTTACACACTTAGTGATCAGGTTAATTCAAACACGCATAAAGCTGGTCTCCAGGTGTTCATCCAAAAAAAACTGGTTTGCTTTAAATATTTAAACGCCCCAGTCGCGTTTGATTTATTATCTCTAATAAAATGCAGAGCAGAAACAAGGTCAGATCGGGGGTGACGATAATACTGCGGTGCGTACGTGCCAAAGAGAGAGGAAAAGAGAAAGAAAGGAACCAAAAAAAGGTAGATAGAGAGAAGTAGTGTATGTGTGTGTGAGACAAGGAAAGTGTGTGTGTGTGTGTGTGAGGGAAAGCCAGGGGGAGAGAGAGAGAGAGAGATCTCGGACATCGCATTCAAATGTAAATGCGCGCTGCTCAGTCCGGACTCGATCCTTTGGAGGGCAACAAAGCCAAACAAACCGCAAACAAAAGCGTTAATCCGACTTACAGGGGACGGGTCAACAGCGCTGCACCCCGGGGGAGACCAAATAAAATAATAAAAAAAAAAAAATGCAAGAGTCTAATTTCTAATAATGGAAAATGAGAAAGCGCAAAAGTGCGCGTTTTTGGTGCCATAAAAGCGCTTTTACGCAGCGGTGCGTCACAGGGACGCGTTTCTGCAAAAAAAAAAAAAAAAAAAAACTGAGCTCGTTTGTTTTTTATCAAAAATAAAAAAAAAAGGAACAGAAGAAAGTGTAGACATCAAAGACATGATTTGAGCATGCAACATGACGCACAACAAACAGCCTCTTATACAATGTATTTTTTTATGTAAAAAAGTGTAACAGTTTCCTCTTTTTCATTTGAAGCAAGGAATGGGAACCTGGATTGTTTCCTACCGTTCTCATTAGTGAAAGCTCAGAGTTGGGACTCAGGATTCACGCAGGATCCCCATATTCCCAGCTTCAGACTAAAAACCCAGCTTCCTGACTTAAAAGGCATGTCTCTCTCAACTTCAACTTCTTCTCAAGAAAAACCATCAGTAAAGCCTCGAGCTGTGGACAATCCGAATTAGATCCTGCGTCAAGACGATGTTTCCCGGGCATAATCACGGAATCAGACCAGATCAGACCAGATCCCCCTCCGATCTAAATTTCCTAATGATAATAATAATGTAATAATAAATCGGCGCAGCGCAGCGCGCGAGTAGAGCCCGACTGCCTTCTACTCACCGCTCGAGCGCAGTCTGAGCTGAGCAGGCGCTCGTCTCTGACCAATCAGCTCTCAGTATGCAAATAAGAACGGACCATGCGCGTTTCAGACTAACCAATCACCTCTGAGTATGCTAATAAGACCGATCAGAGTTGTGTTGCGGATAAACCAATCACCGGTGAGTATGCAAATGAACCCACGCCGTAGGGGCGGGGTCAGCGCCCCGCGTTTAGTTATAATTAGGAACTCAATGGCGGGTGTTTGGGGGTCATTTACATGTAAATGAGACAATTTAACCCCCGGGCTTGATCGCCCCAGGGGCAGTTAAAGCGCCATTGAAAAGGCACAGAATAGCAGTAAATAATGTAACACAACACTGAAGGGGTCTTGACACCTTCAGTTACAAATATGATAATACCAAGAGGCTGATAATGGCCTGTCAAGCCTGTGCAGTGTATTAAAAATGGCTATTAATCTACATAAATAAAAGAAAGGTTTTTTTTTCTTCTGTACATTGGTCAGAACTTACTGAGGGTTAATACATTGGAGCACCCGAAACAAGTCTTCGAAAATTTTGTCTGTATGTCTGTCCAGCCAGATTGTTTTACAGCGTCACGGAAAACTGATGCATGAAATAATTTGCCTAAAGTGCACCATAAATGAAATCCAAATGTCGAGTAGAAAGGAAGTTATGAGCAGTTATGTGCCAGATTATAAACCTCAAGTTTTGACAGTGTACTGCGCATCTGTCAAACTGTGAGTGTGTCTTAAATCGGCCACTGAACAGGAGTTAATGAAATTTTTGCATTACTTCGATATCTCACTACCATAAGTGAAATCAAAATGTTGAGTAAAAGCGACGTTATATAAACAGTTATGTTCCCAGATTTAATTATCTACTTTATTAAATCTACTTTATTAAATTAATTTACTTTATTAAATCTACTAATGCGCTACTTGCTCAATGTAAACAAACACGTGCACCAATAGATATTAATTAAAAAACCTAAACTGAATATTTTTACGGGGATTAGTTCATTATTTTCACCACTAAAATAACAGCGCTGAAGTGGTATAAGTGAATTTTAATACGCTGGAATCGTTTTAAGACCAAACTTAATCTTAATCCGAGATCTCCTTTTTTGATTGCTCATCTGTGATTCTCTCTCCGATTACAGAACAGGGAGTGTATTTGACCATTAAAAGTACCTGTAGAGACGTTCATAAACATCTACAGTAACGTAATGACATGACTTTCTAGCCATGAAAAAACAAAGCCAGTTATTAGGCGAATTTGTTATTAAACCAACTCTAAACCCGCACTAGCACGAGACATGAACTAGCACCTGGTTCACTCTGATGGCAAAGGGGTATCAAAGAGTAAGTTGATTCCCAGAACGAACCAGAAAACCTGGAGTGTGGCAATGGTATGCAATGCCCACATCCCACATCAGACATTTCATGCCAAAGTAATACATTTTGCTTCATTTTAATGTAAAGACTGTATTTGTACTGTATATACCTACAATGACTGATGAGGTGCACCAAATACATGACAGGTAAGAGGACCTGCTCACTCAAATAGAAGACTTCGAATTGGTTAATCCTTTTAAAACCCAGCTTAAAATGTGCAGTTTCTGATCACACAGCCACAACAGAAATGGAAAGAAAAAAAAAGTCTGTGATATTACATCTCATGCCGGTGCATAAGCAGTGAAAGAGTATTTATTATGTGTCTTGCACATCATTAATTATCTCTTGGATTCTGGCTATAAGATCATCAGTTATATAATGTTTTTTTTTTAAGACCAAGGGATTTGTTAGGATTGAACTTGAAGTTTCAGCAATGTCTTTCCACCATGCTTCTGGAATTTTAACGAACACAGCAATAAAATAATCCCAGAGGAATTACACCAATTCATGCATCCTTAATCAGGTTTTATCATAGGATAGGAATAATAGCACAGTGGTTGGAGAATGTTGTGGAACAGAATTAAAGGTGCATTAGGGTTTCTAAAAGCAATTTTGCATGCCGGTTTTATACTCTGTGGATTCCTTTTTTTTTTACTTCGAGGTGATAATTACACTGTCTCTTACTTTAGAAGCACACATCTTTCCAGAAAAAAAAATGCAAGCCATTGAGAATAATTGTTGAGAAGCAAGTTTAATGAATGCAAAGGTCAGTTCCCATAAACTTTGTTTCTCTCGCTCTCTCTCTTTTCATCCTGTCGCTATCAGTGTTATCTGTGCATGCATTTTCCAGTGCTAGGCTTGGACTCATCCCCAAACACAGTTAAGTTGCATGTTTCCAAAGCGCTAAGATTAGAGGGCAATCAGTGCAGTGCATGCACACAAAAATCTGGGGAAAAGTGGAATTGATGACCCAGGGCCCCTAGGCACAGGAGGGTTAAAAAAAAAAAGAGAAAAAAAAGGTGTGACTTGATTTGCAGTCAGACGAGCCAGACATTTGCTTTCCCACTGCATGTACATATCCACAAATATAGTGAACATCACATGCCTGCTGCTGATTGGCTAGATTAAAGATTAAATTGAATGTTAATGTAAGATCTTAAGTCAATAAGAGACGCCTTTATATATATATATATATATATATATATATATATATATATATATATATATATAAAGTAATCAAAGGTTTTGACAATTACACAAATTATGTGCAAATGTGACTTTATTCGCTTGATCTGTAATAAAAAAAAAATGGACCTTGACTATTTTGCAATCCAAAAGAAAAGCGAGTAATGGTGTATAATTGACCAGCATAAATGATCCATTAAACCCTTGTGTAAATCCTGCGTAAACTGATCTCGCCCTGTCTATACACGGGCTGCTCTGTGTGGCCTACATCAGGTCACGTGATCAAGACCAGCTAACCTCTTATCAACTGGCGGATCAGCGTTTCCCGCAAGGGCACGAGCCAAAACCAATGTGTATACACACACACACACACACAGTGCTATCAGTTACCAGTCATCAGCGCGTGGGGCAGAGTAGGAGAACCACACACGTGCATGCTCTTCGCTCCAACCAAACCGTGTCCTGTATAACAGCCTGAGCTACATGCACATGCCCAGAAACGTTATTTTTGATATTAACCAACATGCTAAGTAAATTTTTCAACACAACTCGCCAGTTCTGGATGCATTCTGCATTTACATTATGATTTTGTAACTTGAAATGGATGCTAAGGTTGTCTATTTAAGTAATTCAGTCTGAAATGGGCTACACTGCGACTCAAAAGTTTGTACACTCCTGCTTATTCTTTCATTCTTTTAAAATCAAGATATTAACACTATGAGATAATCCATCTGGAATTGAATCAGTATCTTGTCAACCAGCTTCAGACAGCGGGGAGTTAAAAGAAAAACTAGGTCTGGGCAGCACGATGGTGCAGAAATTTACATGTAAAAAAAATGCGGAAAGAAAAAAAAACGGAGGAAAAATAATAGCTAATACCATTTCGGTGAGGTAAACTGTAGAAGGATTAGGGGCAGTAAAGGGCCAGAGGACTTTCCATTCGACAGCTGAGTTTTGTTTCCATTCTGCTGAGATGATCGCAACATAAATCCGTTTTCTGAGTTGCACAACACAAAAGTGTATCGTTTGTCTTTTAGTGTTATCACAGACCATATGTTTCCCTTGCACATATCTTAAATACAGTATGTGTGTCATCTCGGCTTCTCGAATATGTTTTAAATACACTACAAGGCGTTTCACAATCATGGTATAATATTTTATCCTTATCATCCGGGCTTAGTTCTGAGATTAACTTCGGAGTTCGAATCTGAAGCGGGAAAAATTCCAAAGCAATATTTCAGTCCATGGATAATCCGTCTTTTTTTTTGCAAATATCCACAGGGCTAAACATTTGATCTGGTAACGTTAAGGGGAAAAAAACATTAATTTCCACTCCGGATTATGCATTAAGTGGATTCAATGAGCGCAGCCAAAGGGATAAAATTACATTTTAAACACTGGGCAAAGTAACGAAGCTCAGGATTTAATTTGCTGAATATGGTTCATGATAAAAAAGAAAGGAACAGAGAAAGAAAGACTTAAGAAAGAAAGAGAGAATGGAGACAGAAGAAGAAAGATGGGGTCTGTGTAAACCATTAGGTCGCACAGAGGACTGTTTTTTTCAGCGTATAAAGGCCCTGAGCTCAGGGATGACCTTGTAAAAAAGCTCTTCACGTTCCCCTCAGACCAGAGCTGTCCAGTGTCAGGAAGTGCTACAAGGCCACGTCCACTTCCATCACAACATCGTTTTACAGTTAGAGGACGGCCCCTGTGGAAGCCCTATGGGAAGACGGGAAGCTGTTTGTGCTGTTTTTTGTTGTTGTTGTTGTTTTTTCCTTAGCGGCACGAAGAGCTTCAAATCACAAGTGGGTCAAAGCAAGATGCAAAAAAGTGCATAAAGAAAGTTTGAAGAAAAAATACGCAAAGGACTAGAACGAGAACATGGATTTACGTCAAAAGGTAGCATTTTCGCACTGCACTATTAGATTTGACATTTGATGAAAAGCAGCAGTTATTTTAAGAAAGAACAATAAACCAGGAGTGATGAGTCATCTAATGCACTCTCTCTCTCTCTCTTTCTCTCTCTCTTTCTCTCTCGATGCTCTCCGCCTTTCTGTCTCTCTATCTGTCTCTCTCTCATCCTGTCTTAAGCTGGTTTTAGACTGTGCGGTCTTTTAAGATTATTACTTGTCACACTGTATGAGATGATCCCAACAAAACCCTGGCCGACCGTGCGATAACATGTGTTCTCCGTGTCAGATTATACCATGAAGATCCCATGAACACAGACCTGTGATTAAAGATAATTACTATGCTCCGTTGAAGTCATCAATCCTCGCCATCTTGGCACACATAAAAAGAGCTCGTGGTAATCGGGATATCATCTCCCTTTTAGCATGTTTTGTTTACGCTTCACCATTGACGTTACCCGATTTTATGTTGCTGTCCCATGAGCATCGCCAGATTAGATGCCATCCGTCTATTGGTGGCATCCTGATAAGCGCAATTGCAGAGTACACACTCTGAGTCTACTATACTCTTTATAAATATTTATAATAAGTACTGTTTGACTTGCATGCTTTGTTCGCAAATCAATCTCTATACACTCACCAAAGCGCTCTATTACTTCTTTCTATGCTTTGTACTTCTTTTATAACATCTCTCTTTAAACATCTAATACCACTGTTTATGACAGTATAAGGTTCAAAGTTTTCCTGTCCAGTTGTTTGCGTGCCAAACTTGAGCTAGCAACTAAAGTGATTCATGCACCAATCTGGACCTGTGTTCTGCACAGACAGACAGTAAACTGATTCGGGATCAGCGTTTGCATCGGCACTTCTCTTTATGAATGCCCGCCTGCCAGAAGGACAATTTGTGGAGGCTGAGTTTTACAGAACAGCACTCTCACATTCCTCCTACATGCACCATCCCACGGCTCATTCCACAGGTCTACATTCATTCCCCAATTCTGAAAAGCCATTGAGGCGCTAAGCTGTGGGTGTCACGACACGCTTTCTGACACTCATAATTGGCCAAGTAGCAAGATTTTTCTTTGCTTTTTTTCCCCCTAAAGACATGCAGCATTTAGTTTCTCATTATATGCCTTTTTTCCCCCTTTTTAGGTTTTGAACCTGAATGTCAAATCTAAAAACAATTTGAACTAGCTTGTTAGCTGACTTATTTTGCTAAACAGCTTGCTAGCAGATTTACCAGCTACTAGGTTTAGGAGCAAGAGAAAGAAATAACAATAAGCAAACAGTTCCTGTGGACCTATTTACAGTCAATATGTTTTTTACATAATTAATCTACAGATACCAAGATTTCAGCAAATACCTTGTGCCTCTGTTACAAACTACTGTAGCTAGGTAGGTAGCTTAGATATTCTTTTAGCTAGTCGCATAGATATTAATTCATTTAGTCAATTCACTAGCTAGATATTAATTCATTTAGTCAATTCACTAGCTAGCTGACTATTTATTCATTTCACTAGTTAGCTAACTAGCTTGGTATTTATCCATTTAACTATCTACATATTTATTAAGCTTATCTTTTTTAATTGATTTAGTCAATTTACTAGCTAGCTAGATATTCATTCATTAGCTAGATAGCTAAATATTCATTAATTTAGCTAGGTACAGTAGCTAGATGAATAGAAATAAATTCTTTTACCAATCTATATGTTCATAAATGTATCTACTGTCATTATGCAGCAAGCTAATTGTTTATTCATTTAGCTGGTTAGCTAGCCAGTTAGATAGTCATTCATTTAGCTATTTATCTATTACTTATTTATTTAGCTAGTTATACTGCTAGCTAATTATTCATTTAGGTAGTTAGTTAGCTAGTTATATATTCGTTTATTTATATAGTTGGCTTGCTAGATATTCATTTATTGAGGTAGTTAGACAACTAGCTGTTCACACTTTTATCTAGTTAACTAGCAAGCTAGATATTAATTCATTTAGATAGTTAGCCACCGTATTAGCTATTTAGTCATTTAGTTAGGTATATATTAAATATTTTATCTATATTTATTTATTTATTTAGGTATTAGATAGCTAGTTTAATATTCATTTATTTAGTTTAACAGCTACAGTAGCTAAATATTCATTCATTTATCGACTTAGCTAGCTGGATAGATTCATTTATTTAGGTAAGATAGCTGGCCAGATATTCATTCACTTAACTCGGTACCATGCCATTAAGATATTCATTTCTTAAGCTGTTTATCAACCGTGAAAATTTATTTAGATTATAAAGATTATTTTGGTGGCTAGCCACTTTAATATTAAGCTATCCAATAACAGTGTCTATTGGAATTAAAGTTATTTAGAAAAGTTGAAAATTCTGATTATCAAAAAACAAAATGTTAGTAGATCTAACAATTTTGAAAATAAAAAAGTAAAGGCAAATGGATCTTGGGTGGTGCAGATGCTGCAGATGGTTTAATGGTTTTAAAAGCAGCAACCCAAACTTAAAGTTAAATAAACTGCTACACAAGTATGCCCTGTTTAAATATTTAGCTTTAGCCGGAGAGTATTCCACTGCACAGAACCGAGACTGAGGTACAGCTGAACAACTGTGTGTACATTTGAGTGTGTGTACATTTGTGTGTGGGTATGTGTGCATGTGTATACATTTAAATGTCTGTGTGTGTTTGAGAAAGAAAGAGAGAGAAAGAGAGAGAGAGAGAGAGAGAGAGAGAGAGAATAACTGTAGTAAGTTAACTGTAGCAACACCTTTTATCATCATTACTCTGGTAAATGTATTCTCAGTAAGGGGTCTGACCTCAGTCAGAAATGAACTACACACACTTCCTGCTAGAGTACAGTCCTGGCCAGGGCAGCTTCTATCCGGCCATTTACATGGAGAAATATTAACTTTGGACCTGGCTCTGCATGCTTCAGGGATTTACCACGGCCAGCACCGGAAAGTCAGGCGACTCGAAACGCCTCAAGCGAGTGCGGGCGCATCGCAACCAGTCACAAACCATTACAAGCTGGAGAAACCATTGAGGAGTCTAACAGGAGCAAAGGACCCATAAATCTGGAAGCCCATTTGATACCGAGCAACAATAAACCAGGATGAGAAATTTTAGAGGGCTTTCACTTAAATTGTTTCATTTTCCTAACTTATTATGTTTGGAATAAAATTCACGGAATTGCACAGCAATGTCTTTTCATTGGAATTACGGAGCTCAACTCGGAGTCGATAGTGCACTGATTAGACATTATAATATAATATTTGCTATGCCAATAAAACACCTTTGAGTCTAGAATCTTGAATTATATATCCTGATAAACTTATCTTGTTTTTTTGCAACTTAATAATAAAATCTAATTTCTAATGAAATAATAATAAACCTCTTATTTAAACCTCTTTAGAGGGAATCTTTGAGCAACCTTTTTGTTCCTAAGACAAGACGTGAGGGACGTGTAAACAACATAAAAAAATTATATGCTAGAGAAATGCCTAAAATCTCAATAAACTGAGACTTCATGTTCGCAAGTGGCACCATGGTGCGTACGTGTTTAAAAAACATAAGCATAAAAATGTAAAAAAAATGTATGACTTGGACACACATTTAAACTTCCTGTTATATAAAAAAATAAAAAAATAAATATACTAATTAAATAAATGCTCCCAATGAAACACCTAAAGAAATGAGCTATTTTTCACATCACCCCATGAAGCCAAAAGGTCCTGGAAAGCAGGTAGAAGAATTAATCTCTTGGCCAACGGGTTAAGAGACTGACGGAGGGTGGGGGGAGGGAAAGGAAACAAAAAAAAAAAAGATTATAGTTCAATCCGAATTTTCTGCGGCACTGAACAAAAGGTGAGACCGGCTGATAAATGGATGCTTATATAAAAAGAAAGGACTAACACCAGAGACAAAGGAGGTCAACTGGAGAAAAGGGAGGAAGAGACAGATTCATCCATCAGAGCGCCTCTTACCATGAAGAAAACAAATTTACCTCAGGAACAATATTCCTAAGCGCTCACGCTCCAGTGGGCTCAGCGGAGGGCCGACGTCGATGTGAGGCTAAAAGCATTTTAAGAGAAAAGGGATCTGGATAGCCATCGCTGACATTTAAAAAGATTTGGAAACAGTATGAGTGATGTAGACCTGAGAGAATTTGGAATAAGGCTGGTAGGACTGAATCAGGAAACAAATCGAGACCTTTCAGGGTTAATTGAGACTCATGATGGCTCTGTTGTTGAGATGACCGTCCGACCCTGATGTGAATCAAGCATCAGCCTCAAGGACGGTACAGTATTCGCCAGAAACACACCTTTTGATTTGAACTGACAGAATTTATTATTTATTTGTTTTTAAACACGACAATGTGCAAGTACTCGGGAGATTCAGTCATTTATTCAAGCAGCTCTGAACTACACATTTCTATAGCAACAACTTACTTCAAGGACTGGATGCTCCAGACAAATGCATAAAATTGCTTTGCTTTACTACAGTCAGAGGTAAAGCTGAACGTTTTCAGGACAAATATCTTTCCACTTTCTTGGTAAAAATGGCCTTGTGGTTTTATCACTTATTATTACCCAGAAGGAGAAATAAAACAGGCTTATAAAGGAACAGAACTACACAAACTTTACTAGAAATGGATAAAAATCCATGTCTTTGATTAACAAATAAAAAAAAACAGCCATTGATCTATTTTGGAGGTACTAGAGGAATGAAACACTCCGTGATTCATTATTGTGGCATGCATTATATACAACTAGCGTTAGTAACTTTCGTTGATGAGAACAGAGTTTGTAGAAATAGTTAAAAGGTTAAAGATAAAAATAATCTGATCAGCTTTAATGTAATCAGTGATATTATTTTAGGGTGAAGACCACGTACATGTCTGTCTGTCTGTCTGTCTGTCTGCATGGCAGAATTTTTCTGAAAGAAACACGAAGAAATAAAATTTTGTAAGATTGAGTATCTTATGTGCTGTTTACGCTAAATCCATCTTACTTCTTTCATCGTTAGCCAAATGCACTCCCTGATCGATAATCAGAGAGTGAATCACAGATAAGAAAAATAAAAAAAATAGACCGATAAAGATGTTTTGTCTTAAAACGACTCCAGTGCGTTAAAATTCACTTAGACCACTTCAGTGCTGTTATTTTTGCCAAAGTAAAATATATGAACAAATCCCAGTAAAAATTTTCAGTTTAGCTTTTCTAATTAATATATATTGGTTCAGGTGTAAGTAAGTAGCGCAATTGTAGCTTATTTAAAAGTAGATTATTAAATCCGGCACATAACTGTTCATAACATCACTTTTACTCAACATTTTGACTTCACTTATGGTGCAGGTTAAACGTTAGGCAGATATCTAAGTACTGCAAAAAGTTTCAGTAAATTCTGTCCAGTGCTCAATTTAAGACGCGCCCACATTTCGACGCATACAAAAAACGTCCGGTTTGGTTTGCACATAAATGTTCAAAACGTCCCTTTTAGTAAACACTTTGGTCACAGGTTTAACTTCAGACAAATACCTAAGGACTGCCAAAGAATTAAATTCTGTCGAGCCAGATTTGCATGATGTTAAACAAATTCTGGCTGGACAGACATACAAACAAACTTTCCTTCTGAGACTGGTTTCTGGAGTTCTGACCAATGTCCGGACAAAACCTTTCTTTCATTTATATACAGTATATATACACGAGGAGCTCAAGACAAACGCTCTATAGGCCAGTGCAGTACCCGTATATCCGAACGCCGAAACTTCAACTGGCACGAACAGACTAGCCACTGTTCAGGAAAAAGGGACACGCACGGGGGGCATAAAAAGGAGAGTGTGAAAGAGAGGACGAGGAGTTTGTACGCTTACATATGGCTGCTTCTCGGTTTCTGAAAGAAGTGTGACCTTGTCCTTAATGACGGGGTGGATACAATTCCTTACGCCTTTGCCGTGCCTCAACACACCATCTCTGGCTTGTTTGATCTGGATCTTCCTGTGTAGTCTTTGTTTATTTCTCTTTCAGTCGTTCGGACCCGTTACACTTGGAGGCTTCGAGCACCAAGCAACATCTCTCACACACACACACACACACACACACACACTGTATATTTGTGCTGCAGATGGTAGATAGATAGATAGATAGATAGATAGATAGATAGATAGATAGATAGATAGATAGATAGATAGATAGACAGATAGATAGATAAATCGATAGATAGATAGATAGATAGACAGATAGATAGATAGATAGATAGATGGATGGAGGAGAGTTCAGGGGTAAAGAGCTTATGCTGTTCCTCTTTCACACATTTCCAGCCTTGGCAGTGAGCTTTTCACAGCACGCTTGTGTCCCGTCAACACACGCACAGACGCTCCTCTGTTTGACCCAGCCGGGGGCAGAACGGGGCACAAAGCTCACACACACACGCGTGTGCATGCAAACACACACACACAAAGGACGCATGGACGAACGTGCATCCCATTTGGCCTCTACGCAGGAGGGAGAGCCGGGCATAAAGCTCAAACGGAGTCAACACACACACATACACGAGAATGCATGCTTAATAATTCATACATTTACTTATGCAAGTTATTACAAGAGAACAGCCGTCACCCGATAACATAAATATCATGAAGTCGAATCCTGATAATGCCATAAGGAAAAAAATATATCTGTCGTCTTTAGATTCGAGGGGCTTCGTCAATTCGATAAGATAATCATAGCCAATCTATGAGCTCATGTATGCGGAAGAGGGCGGACAGCGCTTTTTCCTCCTCAGAGAGTGTTACTGGGCTTCATGATGCAGCATGATCTGCAGGGAGTAACAAAGTAACTGGTCATCTTCAAGTGTCTTAGAGAAAGAAAGCACATGTCTAGACTTTACCCTCCTCAGTCAGTATCTGGTGTATGAGTGAGGAGAGCTGGCTGGGGGGTGGGGGGTGGGAACTGGCAGGCGACCAAACTGGGTTGATGGGGAAATCAACAGAAAAGACACCTCAGTTACAGTTATAGGTTAATACTTGCCGTGGGGATAGATAAATAACATGGTTAAATATAAAACTACGTTGAACTGTAGTCATTTAGACTAAACTCGAACCGGCTAGGTAACCCACGGAGGTGAAAAAGTTCGTCTCGAGCCTCGTCCTGACCCATATATGGAGAACAGAAGACCCTGTGCACCTCTCGGCAGAACGCTCTGGAAGCTCTCCCGGCCGTCCTCCGTGACTCCATGCCAGTGATTATACATGGAGATTATTCGGGAAAAGCAAGGGAGGGACCAGGCTGCTACACACACACACACACAACCCCAGGCTGGGCGTACAGAGGGAGTGTGTATCCATAATGAGGCCTTCTGTTCCTACCTTACTATCGAAAACGCAGCAGTCACTGACACGGCCTGTAACAAACCCAAACATGTGGATGTGTGTGTCGTACAGTCTCTCACACACACACACACACACACACACACACGCGCGCACACCTGGCTCTTCAGAGCTATTTTCTGATCCTACTAATTGCCGGGTAAATGTCACTGAAATCTGAAATAACACACATTTGCGTCTGTGGCGCTTTCAGCGGAGCTAGTCTGTAATTCAGCAGTGACGCGTCCCTACTGTTATTTCACCCCCTACCGCGTGGGCGTGGGACGACCCAAAATAGCGCGCAGACGCTTCCTTTCACGCGCACAAACACACAAACACATATCATCATTGGATAAATAAATAAACAATACATGTGTAAGCATTGAAATATCTCCATCTTTAACTTTACGGAAACATCACGCTTAAGTTTCGCTATATATATATTTTTTAAACAAATACAAATAAAATCAATCAACAATAGCAGAACGAGAGCCTCGTTCCGGTTTGGCAGTCGCTCAGCAGGGATCCTCCAACCCCCCGATTAAAACGTCGAGTGCGTGTCGCCTGCGGTCATCAGCAGCTGTTGTTCGGAGGCCACGCCGGCGTGCCGCCAGCCGCACCAGTGAGCGCGCGACTGCTCCAGTCAGTCGTACGTTCATGGAAATCAGACAGCGCTAATCTAATCTCATTAACCGTTTTAGTAATACGACTTGTTCGTTCACACCTCAGATGCAACGCGGTGACACGAGGGGCGACTGTGGCTTTCGCAAATGAGCCGATTTGGCGGTGAGCGGAATAGTCGCGAGGGCAAATCCTAGCTTTGACAAAGCCAACGATGAAGGGCTGAGCCGTGATTTAGGACGCAGCCTCTGCCTCATTTATAAATGGGAGCAACGGGTCGATTTTTTTGTGACAAGCTATATTTTCAAAGGAAATTTGATTTCTTGACATCTTGATTTCCGTCCAGATTTGACAGGTTTTTTTAAAACATAAACCGAAATCAATCGATGAAAAGGTTCCTCAAGGCACATGGTTCAGGGAACACCTACAGAACTGTCCCATAGAAGGGATCCTGCAGGGCTGAAGTGAAGAGAAGATCGATGCTTTTAGTGCTTTTAGAGTTTTTTCTTTACCACCAGCATATGTTTTACGTTATTACGTTACTGATTTTTATTATTGAGCAAATATTAGAAGATTTACGGTTAAATACATTGTTTGCTTTATAGTTATATATAGTTTATTTTTTAAATACAGAACAAAAACAATCATATGTTGGGCCTGTCCTCGGCTGTTCTCTGAGGACTCAACTGATTACTGCATCCACTCGATAGTTCAGGACTGGAGTTTCCTACAGTCTACCTGAGCCTCCAATAACGATCTGGACTCCGTATTAACTTAAACACATTTACCATCTCGGGGAGTTTTTCTTTACCACTATCCACCGTCGTCCTTAGCTTGCTCATCAGGGACAGTCTTATCATTTTGATTCATACACGTTCACATTTCATACAAACTTCGATCATTCTTTTTGATTGTGTGAAGCTGCTTTGCAACAATGACAATTGTTAAAAGTGCAATACAAATAAAATTGAATTGAATTGAACATGCTACAGACTTTTATACCTTTGTATCTCCCGTTTCCATTTTTATTAGCAAACCTCGGAAATGCTAAATATTTTGTCATACGCATGTACTGTAGTTTAAAAATGGCTAAAAAGAAAAAGGGTTAAGATCCCTGGCCATAATCCCCACATGCTATAGTGCAAGCTTTAACATCTGCCTGATAAATAAACCTAATATAGCATGAGAGCTACGCCTCCAGGCCGGGATGAGAACAGAAAGAGCAAAACACAAACAAAACCAAAAAAAAAAAAAAAACAGCGGTAATCCGACTCCAAGCTGGGACGCTTTGAAACAAACGTTTTTAAAAGTAGTGACCTTATTAAAAGCGTTCAAAGTGACTTTAAAAAGTGAGTTCAAAGTGACCAGACTGGAATAAAACTGCAGGAGAGAAGAAGAAATGCAAAGAGGTGAAAGGGGTGGCGGCGGGACACAGAGCTTAGACCTGCCGTGTGGAGCAGGAGGAGGAGTGTGTGTGTGTGTGTGTGTGTGTGTGTGTGTGCTTAAGTCTTATTATACACAAGTGTTCCACATGGTGTGATACGATCAAGTGAAAAGGTACAGTAATTAAACAGGCCCGTCTTCTCCTCCTCCCCTTCGCTTCACTCCAGCGCCACTAAATCTCCTCTCAGCAGTCAATATTTCCGTCCCAGTGGGCCGTCACGGTCTCTGAACCCTCTCAAACCCCCATCCCCGACACACACACACACACACACACACACACACAGCTGATCTGGTTATTGATCTGATCGTCATTTGCATTTAAGCTGCGTCTGTTCAAATGGCCAGAAAGCAAACATCATGAGCGTGGAAATTAGGCAGGGAGAGCATGAAACGCCTTGGGGCGACACTGTTACGGGAAAACAATCCCGTATGTGGTGGTGTGACGTCAGCAAATCAAACGCAGCTTTTAAGTTATGAAGGATATCACGTGCAGGAAAAACTGTTCGGAAGGGCTGAAAGTGGAGACTCCTTCCATAAACATGAACGAGGTGTTGCTATAGAAACGATGACGCGTTCGAACAAGTGCATAAACCTGTAATTTGCCGTGAAGCACTAAGCATCAAGGCTCCTATTCTTTAAAAAAAAGAAGAAAATAAATGACCAATCAGAAACAAGAGTTCAACAGCGCCTGGGATTTCCCTCGAGCACGTGATTACGGCGAGCTGGTCCAAAAATAACCGTGCACTCAAGCTACCATCTAACACTTTCAATCCTGCGTTTTTAAATCTTTGTTAATATCTTTCCGAGCGTCCTTCATTCGAATCAGAAAGTGTTACTGTGAGCAGGGGCTGGACTGCAGCAACACGACTAAACCGCCCCGAGTTCGTGATGAGGCAGTTCACACTTAGACATCAATTCACCCCACACATGTGCGCATGCGCACACACACACACACACACACACACACACACACTCTGAAAGGCACTATTTTAGACCCCAGCTGAGGAATGCGACACATCTCAACCAGCTGCCTGGGCAAATT